>NC_066566.1:9250923-9350923 GCF_024679095.1 Eriocheir sinensis | reverse complement strand
AGTACCTCAAAACTTCTCCTTGAATAATTGGCTATAGGTTCTCAGAGGGTGTATCTATGAACATATTGGAAAGTATATATACGGGGAGAGAGAGAGAGAGAGAGAGAGAGAGAGAGAGAGAGAGAGAGAGAGAGAGGTGAATAAGAAGACGAATGTAGCCAAATATTTCATTATCATAGGACGAGACTACTGAGGTGGAGAGAACAGTTGAGTTCACGATTAATCCTTTTCTAAACATCTTAAGAGGAAATGGAAGAGGATTAAGAGGAATTTAGAGGAGGATTGAGAGGTTTAGAAGAGGATTAATCCTCTTCCATTTCCTCTTGACCCTTTCCATACTGTGACGCCGACGTCTGCGTCACGGATGGGAAGGGTTAAAAGTTAGTACAAGGGGAAACTGAAGAGAATAATCAAGGTTGACTTCATATTAGTATGAGGGAAACATACATAACCTAACCTAGAGAAAACAATAGAGGAACCTAATCTGGACCAGGGCAGACTGTTGGAACCTAACTGGTGCACTGGGAGCTGTCATCAAACAGCCAGCCACCAATTTTTCCTTACTGCAGGATTCACTGGCACAGACAGAAATATCTTTTGTGGAGTACTTTTGTCCGTACTCTTGCACATTGGCACGAAGCAAAAACAACTGTGGGTTACGTCTCCAGCCATTGCTAGCCACTAGAAATATACACCACAACACGAAATCTTGGAGAAACATTAAGTTGGCGGCCTCCCAACGTACCTAGTGACGTCACGACCAATCAGCACCCGTTTCCAAGTCACATGATTTTTCCTCAACTTTAATCCATATTTTATGCCACATATACTATTTTACATGAAGAAAAAAATATTACCATAGCTGAATTTGGGGCCTATTTTGTCCATACAGACAGAATTTGAAATAAATATGTTGACCGGTAACACGTCCATTGTGGAGAATCACTCCGCGCCTCGAAAATACGATATATATGCCTCCATATTATGGTTAAGGAACTAAATACATGTCCCTTAACTATAATATGAAGGTGCAAGTATGTAAAAGTAAAGAAAAAGGCTGAATTAATCCCCTTCCCTCAACGATCTTGGGGAACCCACAGGAAGTCAGGGTTTTTGGGTGGGGGAGCATATTTAAACTACTCCAACCAAACTTTATGACCTGACAGCTAACAGGGAGGGGCCTCGCCCCCCTCGGCCCCCTGCTAACCAAGGAGGGCTGTGCCTCCACTAGACCCCACTTTACTTGTACTGGACGGAATATATTGTTGCAGCATGTAAAAGGAAATAGTGGAACCACTTGCCAAAACCCGGGAATGTACGCCAAATAGCTGGCGAAATGGTGTGTGTGCCTCCCGAACCTGGGAATGTTGCTCCTCACATCTACCACATCTGTCTGTCATTTCTTCATTACAAGTACTATTGAGTGGTGAGCCGGGCAGGGGCAAGCCAAGAAACACCTGACAGCGACGCCTATTATACTTGCCACACATATGAAACCAACATAAAAGCCTCTCAAACCAACTACTTGAACTCCAGAATCTCTTACATTTAATACTCGATTTTGCTTTAACACCCGATCCCTTAGCAAGAGAGAAGTTCTGTGCATTTATTGAGCAAGCGCACTGTTGCCATCAAAATAGTGATGGCCCAGAGGGCCGCCATTGGTGGCTTAATTTACAAAATATATATTTTTGCCGTAAGTAGAGCACAGAAATGCTTCATTTAAGGTAAGCAGCATCATTGCAATACTAGCTGCTTTTACCCCACAATTTCCCTGGTCTTCATAGCCCTCCCCACTACTAGGTGCTGGGAGAGGAATATTATCTGTTATTTCCTATCATCACTTGTAGACCTGGATCTGGATCTGGATAACAATGCGCAGGGCACCTTTCAGGTGCATAACACGCCTATTTGGGTTGGCTGTTGGGGGAACGGGGGAGCCGAGTATGCAGGGGAGGGAAGTGTGAATCATGTGTAATTGTTAGTGTTGGTGTGTTGTGGTGACAAGTGAGTGTATATTTGTTTTCTAAATGAGTCTATTGTGCCGCAGTCTAAAATTTGTTGAGGAAGGCTGTTCCAGTCAGGTATGGTGTGTGGAAAGTATGAGTGCTTGTATGCGTCAGTGTTGGTGTGATATGTTTGGTATTTATGGATGTGCGTGTTACGAGTAAGTTGACTGTTTGCGTTGTGTATGTACCGTCAACTGGGGTGAATTCGGACATTTCATCAAAAAAAAAGTTATCCTGGTTAATATATCATGAACAAATAATCATATCAGTGATCTGTTTGAACTCATTTGTTCATTATTAATGTATCTTTCTTTCAGGCTATAGACTTTTATTACGTGATAGGATATGTTCTGCACACAGCTTAAGGCTATAGACTTTTATTACGTGATAGGATATGTTCTGCACACAGCTTAAAAAACAAAGACGTAAAAAAATGAAAATTTTGCAACACGTACAAACTTTCTTTGGCAGAGACACTGTTGAATAGATGCAGGAATGTCTGGTGCTCAGCTGTACTTTCACGAATAGTGAGAGAGTACAAAGTAAGTTATTGGAAATTACTTCAATTGTTTTTACATAATTAGATATTTAATGAAATTTTTGGAATTTTAATTCAAAATTGTCATTTCGGACAGGGGGGATAATGGAGGAAAAACTGGGTCAAATTCGTTGTCCTCATCTTGGTCTTTTCTGTGTCTGAAGACGGATGTGAGGAGAGGGGGAGGAGAAATGAAAGGAAGGTTGGAGAGAGGGAGGGTTGGAGATTGGGAGAGTTGGAGGGGAAGAACATAAGAACGTAAGGAGTCTGCAAGAGGCCGGTTGGCCTATACAAGGCAGCTCCTGTATGTGAGAGACTCGTCAGTGCGTGTGTCAGGGTGTCAAGGAGTGTCAACCCCGCCTGGAGGTGACGAGGCACTGCTGTGATATGAATGACGCTTCCTCCCTCCAGCATTTGTTTATTCGCTAATGTAAGACGACGCAATGAAACCGATAGGGGATTGGGGGTGAGAGGGGACAAAGGGAGGGGTGGGGGTAAGGAGTTTGGAGAGAGGGTTTGGATTGAAGGGGGAGGAAAAGTCGTAATAGAGGAGTAACGAGTGTTGGGAAGGAAGGGTGTCATAGTAGTAGTTTAGGGGTAAGGGAATGAAGGCTGCATATGAAAGGGGTTAAGGGAATGACCCACTGTTGCCAGATTAACGTACTCAGAGCATAGTATTTACCGGTTTCTGACGATTAATTATTGCCAAGAAACATCAGGATCTAACTCTTTTAACGATAACAATAAATGAGTTTTGTTATTGGAGCCCAGAAGACAGTTTTGGGGTAGGAAGTCGGGAAATATAAGCGGCTGAGTACGACAATCTGGCAACGTTGGTCTGACCACGTGGTTGCCATGCAGCTTGGCTCGTCTGCAGCCCTCACCTTCCTGTCTGTGTGGCTGCCTGCTCGTATGCATAAAAACATTTTTTTTAAGCCTAAAACTGTCTGAATTGACCTCATATGTGACCGAGAATATGCTGATATTCAAGGGTAGTTCTCCAAACACATTTTCTATAACTATCCGAATTCAATGCAAGTGTCCGAAATGACACCAAATTGGGTTAGATTTGGACACCCTTAATTATATTTATGAAAAATTTATATGAAAGATTTTAAATATCACAGAACTATGAGTTGATACCCCAGTGGACCAGCCTCACATACAATACTTATCATAAATTGACCTAAAATCTAAATTAGAATTCACAAAAAAAACGAAAAAATCGTCCAGTCACCCCAGGTGACAGTATGTAGGTCAATGTCAATGTGAGTGTTTGTGATCTTGTATTCATAAGTGTAAGTCTGTGTGCTTGTCTGCATAGGTGAAGAGGTTCCATGTTTATCTGTTGTTTGATCTGTGTTGTGATTCCAGGCGTTCGAGTGTAATTGTTTATAATGAACCTAGCCGCCTTGGTGTTGATTTGTTCCAACCTATCAATGTTTCTGTGTGTGTAAGGATCCCACACCATGGAGCAGTATTCCAGTGTTAGTCTCACAAGTGTGTCATAAGCTATGTGTTTAATGTCAGGTTTGCAGTTATGTAGATTCCTCCTCAGGAACCCTAGTGTTCGGTTGGATGTGGCACTGATGTGGTCTATGTAAGTGTTGAACTTTAGGTTAGTGGAGAGGTGGACACCAAGATACTTTTGTGTGTGGACTGATTCTAACTACTGTATTTATACATTATAATGTTCTGTAAGTGTGTATGTATAGATATGATTATTTCCTAAGAGTATGGTACAATTTCATGAAGGCAAGAAGTGGTTCCATGTTTGCAGTCGTTATGGTCAACCACGTGAACATGATGTGCTGGAATTACCTGTGACTTGGACCTTCTACTGTTAGGAAAAGTTGATACGTCTGCCTATTGATCATAAAAAGTGGTCCAGTTTATATATAATATTATTTTGTTGACTTGTTTGTTGTATATTCATGTTATCAAAAATTATAAACTGCATATATTTTTCTTAATCTATACATAGAATTAGCTATTGCTTTAGTCTGGTTTTCATGTCCACATATACCAGCAATTGTATTAGATAATATTATTAATGTATGATATGTATGTACATACAAAAAAATCACAGGTGGAAGGCTGATGGTGTGAGGGGGGGGAGAGAGGTCATGTGATACTGGGGTAGAGAAGGGTGGTCTGGGGGTTCTTCAGGGTGGTGGTGGTGGTGGGATATGATGACTGGATTGGCGTAATATCACTAGTAAACTCCTCACATAACACATATAGCAATATGGTATGTTAACATGTTCAAGGTAGTGTGCTGAAATATCATACTCATCCAACGATTAGTTTAGGAGATATCTGCAAAAAACACCGTTTGTCTGCCGCTGAAATGCATAGTAGGTCTGAATTATGGAGAGTGTAAGTGTGATGGATGGGGTTGTGAGCTCCAGTGAATCTTAACAGTTTACATTTGTCTAGTCGAAAATGCATCTGCCAGGTGTGCTCCCACTGTTCGAGGGCGTCCAAGTCTCTTTATAACAGTCTGCAATCGTCAGTAGTCTTTTACTACTCTAAACAGCAACCTACCGTCGGCAAATAGTCTAGTGGAAGAGTTAGGCGTTGACAGTGGAAGATCGTTAATGTACAGGAGGAAAAGAAGGGGGCCTAGAACGGTGCCTTGTGGGACACCTGAAGAAACAGGGAGTGTCAGATGAAGATCCGTCAAGAAGAACACATTGAGTCCTGTTAGTAAGAAATGCAGTGATCCAGTGAAGAATAGGTCCTGAAATATCGTAGTATTTCAATTTAAATGTCAGTCTTTTGTGCGGGACTTTGTCAAAGGCTTTGGCAAAATCTTAAACAATAGTGTGAACTTGTTTAATGTCACGTCGGTTGAGTAGCCTCATAATGTCATGAAATGTAGAAATGAGTTGCGATTCTCATGAGCGTTTGGGTCGAAAGCCCGTGTTATGAGTCAGTAAGGATGTCGTTTGTGTCAAGGTGATTTAATATGTGTTTATGTATTATAGACTGTATGTGTTCAAAAATTTTACATGGAATCGATGTTAGTGAGATGGGGCGATAATTGGTTGGGTCAGTCCGGTCACCTGTCTTAAACAATGGACTAATGTTTGCCAAAAGCAGTACCGTATATGTTTGATGCGCCGGTAAGACTAGAGTAGTGCAACAGTATGTGATACCTTGGAAACGTTATTAATCCCGCAGGAGCAATAATGGAGGCACGTAGTGATTCTCCATATTTACCAAAGAGTGATTTGCAATGGCAAAGCAATATGGCAGTGTGTTGTATGTGCCAAAGTACTTCATATAGCATCAGGGTGTCCCTTTACTGATATGGGTATACTTCTCGAATAACACCCAGTCAAACCATCAAACTAATATGTGAGTGATATCAACAAGTAAATTAACAATAAGGTCAACCATAGGAACAGTAACCTGTTTGCAAACCAATGGTGTCTGCGGCCTTGAAACTCGGTTCAAAACAACATTAGAGTTAAATGACAAACGTGTACAGTCCCTGAGTTTTACGCTAGATGAGAACACCAGCTCGACCACATCCCTGACCCGTACTCCCAGGTTTGCACAACACCCAGTCGCCCCATCAAACAAATTTTTACCTGACGGAGTCGCGGACATGTTGAGCGAGGGAGGCCTGTTGTTCTGGCCCGCCTGCTGTGGCTGCTGCTCCGCCATCACGCCCCGCACACGCCACACAGCAAGGCTCTCTCACTCCCTCAAGCGTGTGCCCATTTCCTCCGCCTCGCTGCACTTTAGCATCGCCGACAACACTAACAGTAAACAGGGCGGCAGGTCATCCCCCTCCACCTCGGTTGTCAATAGCCAGTCACATGCGGCTGGCGGGAGAACGTCACCCACGTCCTGATTGGCTAACACCCCCTGCCAGGCCGCCGCTGATTGGCTAACACCCACAGCCAGGCCGCCGCTGATTGGCTGGCTAACCCTGTCCTGCCGGGGTTAATTCTTCTTCTTCTTCTTCTTTTGACTTGTTCCGCTTTGTATCGCTTCATAGGTCCTCCTTGGTTCCTTTGCACTTATACTTTGCTCTTCATACTTATGTACTTCACTCTGCACTCACTGAGCTCTGTTTTTTTCCTGTACATTTTGCTAACACAGACTCGAGTTGCTTTTATATTTTATTTTCCTATCTGCTTTCTTCCCTTTGTTTTTTTTTTGCATTTCCATTTTCTGTCCTTTTGCTCGTTTTCTTCCATTACACTTCGTTTTACTTCTCTTTTACTGCTGTATTACAAAACTTGCATCCCAGCGCGGCCCGCCCATTGGCCGTGACGTCACTGCCCCCAAATCTTTGGTTAACACTGGGGGCAGGACATTCAGTAATATATTAAGGAACATCAGTTCTAAACGCGAGATTAATAAAAGTAGCTTGAATATGTGATTTTTCCCATAAATGATATATATTATCCATACAATTTCTAATTATGGCCTCTCATCGAGATTCAGAAAGAAGAAGAAATATTTCGACCGTTTATCATAATTTTAACGTGTGCTACGGTACAGTACATATTTATTTTGCATGTTTCTCAACGGGGAAACTTTTCCGTTTTTTTCCCTCTGCTTAAAAAAAAAAAAAAACACTCGATTGCTAATAATTAATAACTGTAGGAATTCCGTGCTTGCCATAATTCATCTTCAAAATCAACAATAAGCTACATAGTAAGCTAATCATAATAAAATTAGAGTACAGTATGCAGTTTTGTTTTCATGAAGTAATGTTCTGTGTATAAACGAGGCCAAAGTCAGGGACGACTACTGGACGCGGGCTGTAAACAAGGCCATGTGGGTTGTGTGCAGCATTGGCAGTTGACACTTGTTTCTTTTAACTTTTTTCTGTTTTCTAGCTGTTTAAGCTAAATCATGGTAAAGAGGAGTCTAGTATTCCACTCAGATCGAGCAAAAACTCAAAGAACGGTGGCTGGGAGAAAATCTGGGTCTTGAAACCAAACTCCCTTTAATCTCTCTCATAGTCGTGTCTAAACGAAATATCACATGAGTGAACGCTTTGGTATTATTTCGGCTGAGTTCATCCTCATTCTAGGCTACCCTTACGGTATTATTCTAGATTGGCACCCGTCTCAGCCACGAATGCTTTGGTGCTCTATGAAGGGTACTCCGTTAGAGGTTAGGTTATGTAAAGGTCGGTTAGTGTAAATACGTTCCCCCACCCAAAAGAACCAATTTCCGGCACATCACAGGGGGTCTTCGTGGTGCAGTGATTAGCACACTCGGCTCACAACCGAAAGCTTGGGTTCGATTCCCGGGCGGAGTGGAAAAAATTGGGCGGCTTTTCTGATACCCTATGCCCCTGTCTAGCCAGCAGTGAATGGGTACCAGGTATTAATTGGGGGTTGCGTCTCTCTGGCATATGACCACAGATGTTGCACTGACTAAACAAAACTTTCCAACTTTCCGGCACATCATACATGTGGAGGGGTCAAGGGGGGTTGCGCCCCCCCTGGTTAGCGGGGTCCAGGGGTCAAGCCCCCGTTAGAGGTTAGGTTATGTAAAGTTTGGTTAGAGTAGTTCCTCCTTTCCCAACCCTGGGATCGTGACCCGAAGTGGGGTCGCCAAGTGCTTTTCTGGGGGTTGCCAAGACCTCAAAATATCAAACATGGTGTTTTTGTTACAATAACACTTAAAGAACTAAACTAGTGGGGTTGCAGTCATGTCTACAGGTGCATGATTGGGGTCACTCACTCACTCACTCACTCGCTCGCTTGCTCACACACACACACACACACAGCTCTTTTCCTGTATTTCACAACTAGGTAAATACACACACACACACACACACAGAAGGTGAAATGGGAAGGGTGTGGGGAGGGAGGGGCAGAAGTGAGAGTCAGGTCATGTCCTGACTGAAGCCCTGACCTGATTCTCCCCCAGGACCTCACCTGACTCTCCCTCAGGACCTGACATGACTCTCCCCACTGTCCCTCCCTCCCCACACCCTTCTTCTTGTTTTCATCCTCTTCATCTCTCCCTGTTTCCTACACTACTTTTCCTTGTTCTCCCTTCTTACATCCTCTATCAGTATTTTTTTCATGACTCACTCTGTCCCTCTCCTCCCTTTCCCCTTCCGTATTTACCTAATTGTGATAAAAGAAGTGAGCTACGCTCATATTGTTCTTCCGCCCCGCCAAACTATTTTCTGTGCGAAGTTCGTATTTACGAAGCAAATGTCGAAAGAAGAATTATATAATCATTTATTGGGACCGCGTCGTAACAACGAAACATCTTAGGAAGTGTTTATAAGAGTGTGGGAAAGGTCAATAGGAGTGTGGGAAAGATTTGTAAGAGTGTGGGGAGGGTTTATAAAGCCTTAAAATATATATAAATAATAGAAAAAAATATAAGGTCGCTACTTCATGGATTTTTGCCTATCGCGGGGGGTTCTGGAACCTAACCCCCGCGATAGATGAGGGATTACTGTATATATATATATATATATATATATATATATATATATATATATATATATATATATATAATACGGTATGGTATGGCGCCCATCTTATATATCAGCACCCCCCCCCCCCCCCCCCTCACCTGGAGCTGGATTCGCCACTGCCGGGATTGAAACAGTGCACCTTCCCCTGGTTTCCCTAGTACCTATTAATCGACCAGCCCGAAAGGAAGAATGAACAGCCAGTTGAGCTGCACACTGACTGCCCGGGCAGGGATTTGAACATGGTGGAGTAGTAACCAGGCACGCTGACCACTAGACCACTGAGGCTGTTGTATTTTATGTACTATGTATGTACAAGTTTTGTTTATATGGTATATATGTTACAATATGGTGCTCGTCCAGACCAAGTCTTGGTCATCGAGCGTGCTTTGTCAGTGAAATAAAGACTCACCACAGGTGAATAAACCTTTAAAGTGAGATCACCTCTCAAATGGTGCTGTTATTATAGTATGGTATACATGTTTATTGTACATGGTATAGTAATACCTCAGTTTACGAGTGCCTTAGTTTACGAGCATTTGATTTACGAGCAAAAGAAAATCACTTAAAATGCCAAGGTTTACGAGCCAAGACTCAGCGTATGGACATCTTCTTTGTACAAGTCAAAGACGCGAGCATGCACGGGTTCCCATCATTCGCCGCAAGATGAGAGTGCTCAAAGGCTAAGTGGAAAACAATGGGAATAGGGTCTCAAGCCGGTATCACACTGGGAGTTTTTTTCCTCCAACCACGTTGGTGGTAGGCACAACAGGCAACTCCAACTTTTCTAGGTTTGAGCTCGTCACATACAACCAAGGTTGGTTGCCCATATCCACAATATAAACAAACCAGTCGCCCTCTATCCACATGGTGCTGTTTGCCAAAGTAAGGGCTGTTGTGGCTTGTGCTGCTGTTACTCAAATTATGGACTTGCTGCTACAGTTAAATGGAAGGAAGAAGCTGTTTTGGGTATGGTCATGGCTTCAAGAATGTGTTTACCCAAACCAACAATTTGCTCTCGTTTGGCTGTTGGGGCAACAGAGGTTGCTCCTAGCTCCAATGGCTGGAGGAAAACTCCCAGTATGACACCACCTTAGTCCACTTTGTACACTTGCAGAGATAGCACCACGTGCTTGTGTCCGCATACGTTTGTGCTCTAGTATTTGATTTTCGTGTTTTCAGCACTAAATTATTCATATATTATACTATATTATTTATATTATTTATATTTATAGTATTATGCTATATCATTTATATTACTTATCATTCCTAATTTTACACACGCACAAGTTTATGGTATTTTAAAATGAGTTATACAGTGTTTTTAGTAATTTAAGGCATTATATTCGATTTAAATAAAAATCCTGGTTATGTCACAGGTTTTGGAACCTAATAATACCATAGGGCAGGGTATGACTGTATTCTTAAAATATTTGGGTGAAGACACCTATTATTATTATTTCTGCTTGCCATTTCCTTGAAACCTTTTGACTTAATTCATAACTTGAATAAATGGTGATGGCTTACAGACATCAAAATGGAAGAAGCAACAGGGCATATGAGAGCAGAGCAGGCAGTGGATGCAATGGAATTTATATCAGTGGAGCAGAGAGAAGATGTGACAGGGCGCATAGTTGTGCAGCAGTGCCTACATGCAGCCCTCAAACTGCAAGCAGCTGAAGGGGAGCCACCAGAAATTGTTGAGGTGATTATTTTTGTTTCCATTTTTTAGCCTCTGCAATTAGGGACTTTTCAATCTCCATATAAGAAGGGGCAGCACTGTGCCAGCCAGTGCTTCAGCATGAAGGAGATGAATATTCAATAAACCGTTTGCTTCTTTAATATGGTTGAGGCAAAGTACTATGATGTTTCATTCATGTAATTTTGTATGTAAGCGTTTAAGAGAAGAAAGCACTGCCTACCTTCCTTTATTTCTTGCAAAACAAATTCTCTCTACAGCAAATATGGTAAGACCAATTTCTTCAGCTTTGTTTTACATGAAATATAACAAGGTGAGGAGGAGTGCTTTCTGTTATATTGTCATATGAAATCATTTGGATTGTTTGAATGAAACACTATAGTATCTTGCCTTACAGCCCATTTAGAGAAGCAAATGAGTGGTGTGATATAGTATGGTACTCCCTTCAATTTTGTGAGAATTCGGTTGACACTGCGGGTCACAAAACGCATACTTGCAAAATTGGAACAAATTGCCTTGTGGGGAAAATTGAATATGGTTGACATCTCTTCAGTGGCGGCCCAATTTTTTTGCTATTTTCATGTTTGTACTCACAGACACGTAAATTTACATCCTACAAGGAAAACACCGAAATCATATCAACAAAGGATGCAATGTTGACAGCAGTCATGAAGCCTCTGCCATTTTTTTCGTCTATTTTCTCAACCATACTATACTACAGGTATCGCAGGTTTGGTTATCACAAACCTCCTATATAGCAGTGGTATTAAATTTTTTTGGGGGGTATCTCAGGAATGAGTATGACTCAGATTATGATCCTAAATCAGTGGTGGAGGGCAGCGTAACTAGCAGACAGTGTTAACGATGCAGTCACAGTGTCAGCAAGTGAGGAAGAGAGGTCTTGCAAGGTAACCTTGTGTGAGGCGCTGCAGAACAGGAGCTGTGGTACTGCAGGGGAATACTACTTTGTTTACATCAATGGGGTCCATGGTAAAAAGGGGTTAATAAGGAATTCTAAAAGTAAACTAGCAATTTCTACCAGTTAGAGGGAAAATCGAATGAATCAAAACATACACCAGTGATGCACGAGAAATTCCTGTGATGCCCCAAAATTGCAAGTTTTTATACCACTGCTTTATAGGAGGTTTGTGATACCTAAACCTGGAATACCTTTAGTATAGTACGGTTAGCCCGGTAGCAGCGGGGATCATGTTTCTTAATGGTCCCTCTAAACGAGAAAAATGAGAAAAAATCATCACTCACACAAACCATTTCATAATATTTATCAAAACATTTGTGATCAGTTTATGTATCATCTATTTTTGGGGGTTTAAATCATGGCACAAATTTGGCCCGTCGCTGCTACATGGCAAAGCCACAAATTTGGCCCGTCGCTGCTACCGGGTTAAGAATGCTTATGAATAATTTCTTTCAGGTTGGTCGTGGCATGGTTGTGTTTGTTTGCTTCTTGGAGAAGGCAACTGAGGAAACAGTTAATAAATTGTCCAAGAATATAGCCAATGTACGTCTGTGTGAAAATGAAACTGGCCGCCGTGTCTCTATATGTGACATTGAAGGGGACATTCTTATTGTGCCTCAAGCAACTCTAGGAGGCAAAGTAAAGGGAAAAGCAATGCAGTACCACATGAATATTGAAAAAGGTTTTGGAGAAGCTCTTTACCACAACTTTTGTAGGGAGGTTCGAAGCAGTGTGGAGAAGGTATCAAGTGGGAATGTTAAGTGTGGTGTGTATGGTGCCAGACAAGTTTTGAGTATGGATACTAATGGACCCTACACACATATTATAGAAGTTTAAAGTTTCACTGATAAAAATTAAAGAGTATTAATGGTTGCTGCCCTGTATAAACCATACTCAGTAATACAGAGCTGTGGTGATGCCATCCACATGTTAACTGTTATTACAATACATTCCTTGTAATATAAAAAATAGAGAAATATAGTATGTGATATGTTTAACATTACAAAAGGGGGGGGGGGGCAGTGCCTAGCAATATTAAGACTGAAAAAATGTCACTTATAGTTCTGAAATTGATAATTTGGGGCAAAACTTCAAATAGTAAAAAATAAAAACAGACTGGAACTTTTCAGAATTTGCCTTTCTTTACCCTATTTCACATGCTTTAAACAACTAAACCTGTATTTACATATAAATATAACTACCAGTAGGAAAAGGCAACAAAAACTCGCCATTAAGTGTGATGCCATGACCTGCCTAGCTGATGGGTGAGCCTCCCATAACTCATTCTGCGAGGGGGGTACCACTTTGGCGGACTGGTTAAGGAGTGGTTCTCTCATCTCGCAGGGCACGGGTTCAATCCCCAGCGCCAGCAAAACCCTTTCCTGGTCTGGTGGTGGTGGTGGTGGGGGGGGGGGGTTGCTTGTCCAGCTGCTTTCCAGTGAATGCGGGAGTGATGCAGGGCTGTGTCCTTGCCCCATCGCATTTCAACACTTGTATGGACTGGGTACTGGGCAGAGTCGTGGACTAGAGTCATTGCAGAGCATCCATTGGCAATACCAGGGTCACTGACCTTGTTTTTGCTGATGATGCAGTAATCCTGGTGGAGTCGCTGGAGGTTATGGTCAAAAGAAATTTCGTTACAATACTGTCAGCCTCCTCAATCATATCATCATATCATAGAAAGAACTCGATAGTCGATAGCATCGCTCTACTACATAAAAAAAAAAAAATTCTATGCCCTCAATGCACAAGCGAATCGAATTAAGCGCTGAGAAGGCACAATGCAATCCGATGTGACTTAATTCCATGTGTACAGTCCGTCGTCGATGAACAGTTGGCCCCCCCCAAAACTCAAGGCTGGATCCGCCCTTGGTTATGGTGATGGCTCTCGAGGCACTGCATGAGGAGGCGAAGCCCTTGGGACTTAAGTTCTCCTGGGCCAAGACCAAGGTACAGGTGTTTGGAGGCTTGCTGGATGAAACAGTACAGTCTGTTCATGCATGTGGCGAGGACGTTGAGATCTCAGAGAGTTTCACATATCTTGGTAGCGTAGTTCATAACAACGGTGAGTCTGGCCCTGGCAGGAAGTCTTACGGCGGATTGGTCTGGCCCACGGTGTTATGGACTTGCTCAACACGAGTATATGGCGTTGTTGATACCTGTGCAGGACAAAGATTCAAGTCCCTTGTGCTCCCTGTCTTACTCTATGGTTGTGAGACTATCCACCCACACAGTAACAGATGGACACTAACACACCCATACCCACATAGTAATAGATGGGCCACTAACACCCACACAGTAACAGATGGACACTAACACCTACACCCACACAGTAATAGATGAACACTAACACACACACACCAACACAGTAATAGATGGGCCACTAAAACACCCACCTACACAGTAACATGGCGGGGAAAAACTGAGGAGCTCTCTTGCGGTAAATATGTGCCTCCCAAAATGGCGGGCCTTTGCGGGGCAGCTGAGAAGTGATCGGCTGATCGCTGCTGATGACGTCACGTGCAACCCCTCTATAGAGTCCCGACATAAGCGGCCCTGTGTATAAGACTGTTGGGCGCCATTATTGGCCCTTTGAGCACCGCGCCGACTTTGAACTTAGGTATAAAAACATAATTTTACCTATTTTGGAAGCGGATTCGGCTGCTTTTTAATGAAACGATGCCTTGCTGCCTAGCCTTCGCCTGTAGCAACATGCTACAGAGGGGATACAAAGTTTATAAATTAACTGCAAGGCCGCTGAAAAGACAGCGGTGTGCTAACACTCGGTCGTCTTGGGAGGAAACCATCGGTTATGGCAGCAAGACACACACACTGCCATTGTGTGTGTCTTGCTGTCATAACCGCCCTCCCTTTGTACTGTCTATGGAAACCATTGTGAGAGAGGCACAGCTACAAGGACTGAAACAATCGTCCACCTCAGGTCCAGACATCGAAGCTGATGAGGGAAGCTGTGGCCCTTATGGCCAAAATTATTGGCTGTGATCTCTCCCACAGGGTTCTAGCTGTTATTACAGACTCACAATGGATATTTCACAGTGTCATCAAGGCCACAGTCTAATAGACTGAACGTGTTACAAGAGTTTAGATGAACAGAAGCTAGCCTTTGGTGAGCCATACCCGTCTTGGTAAGATCTAGAATCACACCCAACTCACTCGAAAAGTTAACACATGATTTGTTTAGATTGTATTTGCTAATCATCACTCTGGTAACCGCTTCCATTATTATTACTCGTTTCTGAGATTTTAAAATGCGGGGAAATATTACTGTTTCAGCGGTGATAGGCTAGGTTACTATTTGCTCATGTGAAGGGTCTTCAGCTAGAAACTCCTCTAGGTTGGGTTATATAAGTCCATCTTTATTTAACAGTCTAATGTATAACGTTGCACAGTCTTCATTTTCATAGGTGCCAATGTCATTATGATATGTTGAAGATATTTTCCTACAATATTCTCTAAACCTATTTTGACCCTCAAGCAAAATTAAACATTTTCATGGCCTTAGAATTTAATGTATTTTTTTTCTACAATAACTATTTGAATTCACTTAAATTAAATTAAATGTATCTTCACAATACCTTAATTGGAATCGCACACACAAAAAAAATATATTACAGCAACTACATCCGTGTGTGTGTGTGTGTGTTAACAGAAGAAAGATAGCACGGCGAATAATGGAAACAGTGACCTCTCCTCCCCCACATCATTACACTAATTTTCTCTCGACATGCTAAAGTTTACTGCAAGCAGGTAACGGAAAATAAGCAAAGTGCTTTGAATTGATGGAGCTTGGGTAGTGTGTCAGCCACGTGGCCCATGACAAGTATATCAAGGCTCATGACGTTCAGGAGGCAGCGTCCCTCCCTGCAGGCAACTTTGGAAGGATGTGAATATCGAAATGAGGCTTATAAGGAAAAAAAAACACACAAAAAAAAACACGTTAAGGCAGATTACGTTGGACTCGAGACTTTCTTCGGTTTGTCCAGCTTGCTGTGTGTGGGGGTGATATGTCACCATTACACAGTTTTTCACCACATTTCAACTGTAATAGAGTACACTTAAAATTTCAATATGATCTGATCCTGTTCTTTTCAACACTTTTATGTCCGTTTTGACCAATATCATCACCCTTCCACCATTCTTCCCCATTCTGTCTTTTCTGCACTGTTCTATTCCTACCAATTCTAGTCCTTTTGTTAGTTTTGTTTCAGTGATGCACATCACATCTGGTTTAGTTTTAAAGTGGCGCCATCTTCTCTTGGCTTTGCTATCCCCCGGAGCTCATTTTTTATTCACTTTGACAGTTTTTCTAGGGTTCGGGTAGATAGGTGGTCTTCAGGACAGCATGTGGGTAGTCTTAGGCCACTCGGCGGTGACTCGAAAAATCTCAGGTGGTAGCGGCGGATTCAAACCCACGTCGTACATGTCGCGGCGAACGAGGGGTCCTCACGCTAAGTTCAGTCACACGAGGCGACTTTACTCGCCACTACTGCAGTAGCAGCGAATAGTAGCCACGTAGTTGCCAAGTGTGACCGGTTAGTCGCTACTAGCAAGTCCAACTGGCGACTGAGAATACTCGCAGCTACTAAAGTTAAACATGTTCAACTTTGCTCGCCGGTAGCCCGCGACTTAATCCTCACGTGACTTGACTCAAATGAACTAAAGAAAAGCTATTAAAAAGGACAACAAACACCAAATATAGGAAGTGGCAGTAAAGAAAATATTTGAAATATATTCCCCTATTTTTCAATTAATTACTTTCCATGCATACATGGATCATCCACAGCCTTTTCTGATACTTACATTTGAAGCTGCATTCATCTTTCTTTGTGCAATTTCAGTCAGGACATGTCCAAAACATGACATCATCATATTATACTGTTAACAGACTAGAGAGAGTTGTGGTGTGGTGCTGGCCAGTGGCTGGCTGGCTGCGGATGGTCAGTCTTAGGACTGGCTCAAACAGCCAGCCAGGTTACTTATAATGATAAAATATGATACAAGAATACTCCAACAAGTGTTTGAAACTAATGTAGAGAATATAGAGGTTTACATTAATTTAATTATTTTCATTAAAAAAAAATCTGATTTAAATAAAAAAATCCGATTTCTTTGATTTTTTTTAAATGAAAAAAAAAAAAAAAAAAAAAATCAACAACCCTGGTGCTGTACATTATTCACGTCGTAATAATGAACATTGTTGGCAAGATAAGAGCATTCAACGATATATTCTACAGCACTTTATCCCGTGATTTATAGGAATGCATCAATGCGGATTCATGGGTAAATATTTCCTTCGTGCAATAAAAGAGAAGTAAAACATTCAAACAGTGGTGTCATGCTTTTCAATTTCTTATAAGTAGTGGTGGAAGGTGCTGAAAATTTTGCCACTCAACATTCCTCCCTGCCTCACATACGATCCATTTCTCTATCTATCAAATCAGAGCGCGGGAGTTTGTTTACACTGATGTATAACATATTGTACGCTCCCGGAAGCAAGTATTAAACTTATTTCATATTTCTAATTTAAATCATGATACATGCATCTTTAGCATTTTATAATATTACATTCACTATATTGAACTTTGAACGACAGACAGGAGGCGGTGGGTGAGTGGATAGCGTGACGGCGCCGTGTTCAGGACGACGGGAGCTCGCGGCCCGCCCGGTGCCACAATCTGGGATTTTTCAGTCACCGCCGAGTGGCCTAAGACTACCCACAAGCTGTCCAGAAGACCATCTATCACCCCGCACTCTAGTTTTTTCGGATCAAAGATGAGCTCCGGGGGCCAGCATGAGCCAATGCAAGATGGCGCCACTATAAACACTTGCCTGCGTCGCAACGGACTGAGGCCGACCATCAGGCCCTACGAAAGCTTACCGGCGCCATAGGCGAAAACGTAAAAAAAGAAGAAGCATGTGACGATTGTTATGTGTTAAAACTATATTTTTTTATTTTCTATTTCTTTGCCAATCCACGTTTGTTATATAATACTACTAAGTCGAGTGTCTATTCCGTAGCTATGAGTAAAATATGTGATTTCTACATACTAATGAAAAACTTGTAAGAAAAAACATTTTACAAAGTCCGCATGCATAACTTTTTGGTAGTTTCAAGAGGGCCACCGGATGACAGGTCGAGCTCAGTGAAGGACCCATTACTCCTAATGTTGGGTGACCAGACGTCCCCGGTTTCCGGGGACAGTCCCCGTTTTCAGTGACCTGTCCCCGGCTACTGCTGTCCCCGGAAATGTCCCCGGTTTTCACTATGACTTAAAGATCCGAAATTCGAATAAAGGAAAAAATGAAGAAAAAAAAACGAAAATATTGACCAAACTATACGTATAGCTGCGCACCGTACTACTCGCACTGTACAGTGTACAGTGTATATAACTAAGGAAATGATAAACTGCTTTGCACGGCATAATTTGCGAGACTGCGTTCCAAGAACATACATATTGTTAATCAATTGAATTTTTATTCACTTCCTTTGCAATTTAGGATAAATAGGGTGAGAGAAACTTTTGAATGCTGCTTTATGAATGGTAAGGGCAGTGTCCCCGTTTTAGTTTTTCAATGACAAAAACACTACATGTTTTGGAGGTTTTTACGCCTCTGAACCGAAAATGTCCCCGGATTTTGTCTCAGAAATCTGGTCACCTTATCCTAATGCCCCCCCCCCCCCCTGCCACTCCCTACCGCCCTCTATTTCGTAACCGCATCTCCCAGATCTTTCCACAGCCCCTAGGTGGGTGGTACCGTCCACTTTGGGAACTGCTGCTCTAAAGTAAAGCAAGTTATACAATGATATACTTTTAAAGAATTTTTATTGAACTGACTTCAAAATTCTAGCACCAGAAGCTTGGATCATATTGTGTAAAATCACAATTCTGTATTCTATAAACAGATATGGTGGGCAAAGTAATAAATTAGATACGGATGAGCAAAGTACGTAGTATCTCCCAAATACCCTCCCCCATCAACCACACACCACATTTGTTCAGGCACACCTGCACACCGACGAAAACCTTGACGTTGCCAACAATTCACATACTACCACTGCTGAATTCCCGCTTGGATGCGAAGTACTTAAAAAAGATATTACTGAGTAGGAAGACACACTTTTGTTGGCACTTTATATTCACATCATGTAAACGACTACAGTTTTGTCATTTCCTCCTCCTGTGTTATCACGCATGCCGACTCGGTTATCGGGGAAGTGGCAACGGAGACTGAGGACAGCATAGATTGATCATTGCAGCAGGTCTTTTTTGTATCGTCTTCAGAGGCGCCACTCTTCTTATTCTTACTTTCTGATGCCTTCAAGTTTTTTTTCTCAAAATATTCTTGAATCTGTTCCAATGATTTGCCCTTCGTCTCCGGCATGATTATGCTTGACAGGACGCTACCCACGAGACTCACTCCTCCAAAGAAGAAGAACACACTATGGGCTCCGATTGCCTCGACGAGGAACGGGTACACCTGTTGAAGCAAAGGCAATAATAAGTAAGTGAAGCCACATTAGTGAACTCTAGAGAGGTTCACAAACATTCTTTATTAACTCAAAATGCAACAATTAACTCAAAATAGTGGTTAATTGCAAACTAGTTATTTGGGAACGCTGACATTCTTCTCCGGAATGTTTCAGTTCCACTGAGTAAAAACATTGAAACGAGAGCAGTCCCATATGAGAGAGAGAGAGAGAGAGAGAGAGATTTACATATTCAGACCTCACAGACCCTATGGTTCAGAGTAAGTGGTCTGTCCTTGAACCTAAGTGAAAATATATTAATCAAATGGCACCAAAACTTTGCATTTCTACCCTAGTAACTATTAAGTTGAAGGAAGTGTCGGTCGAGCTTGATTTTAAAGGAGTCAATAGTGTTGCACTGGACCACTGAACGTGGGAGCTTGTTCCATTCTTGCACTACAACGTAGGTGAAGAAAAATCTGATGCAATCTGAAGTTACATGTTTACATTTGTTTTGTGCCATTATTTCTGGTTCGCAAACACTAAAACAATTTTGATTTGTCCACATTCGTAAAGCCATTAAGTATTTTAAAACCTTCGATCAGTTTTCCTCGGAGGCGAGGTTTCTCAAGAGAGAACATGTTAAGAGTTGAGAGCCTTTCATCGTAAGGTTTGTTGCTCAAGGAAGTGATCATACTTGTTACCCAACGTTGAACACCTAACTTAGCAATGTCCTTTGCATGTTAGGGAGACCAAAACTGTACCACATATCAATTCTAAGTGGGGTCTGACAAAACTATTGTAAAGCGGGAGTATTATTTTTTGATAAAAAGTTTCTCTTAATGAAGCCCAACATTGTATTCGCTTTGTTTGCTGCGTCAATGCATTTCTGTGAGAATTTGAGATTTGACGCGATTTTGACAACCCCAGAGACACGCCAGTCCTCGTCGACAGACCGACTTGGGTGGCTCGGCTGACGTCAGCCAATAGAGTCGGTCTGCCGGCACCCTATTACGGGCCGCCATTGGCAAAGGCCCGTGCTCCCCCCTATAGGAAGGGAGCAATCTTTGAACAACATTTGACAACCAGGTTCTTGACTCACTGAACGCTTTTGAGTTAAATACCACGCATTTCGTAATTGAACCTATTTATTTTTTGTTCCAACTTGAAGCACCTGATACTTATCTGTATTAAAGGGCATCTCCCAGCTATCAGACCAAGCTGAAATTTTATGCAGATCTTTTTTGGAGGCTTTGTCTGTCTTCGTCAGTGAGGACCGAGTCACCAATCTTTGTGTCGTCTGCAAATTTACTAATGAGATTATTGATTCCAACACATCCATATCGTTCATGTAAATAATGAACAGCACTGAGGGACATCACTAGTGACAGGCGCCCACTGAGATCCGTCGATCACCACTCTTTGTTGTCTGTTGCTCAACCAATTTGCTATCCATTGATTACTTGATCGTCAATACCTAGTTGCTGTAATTTATAAAGTAATTTTTGGTTTGGAACTTTATCAAACGCTCTCTGGAAATCAAAATAGACTACGTCTAGTGAGAAGAGGTTGTTATAAAAGGTCAGTATGTTTGATAGGCAAGATCTTTTGTTACGGAAGCCATGTTGTGAATCCTCAATTAATGAGTGGCTTTCAAGGTAACTCCCAATTTTATCTCCAATTATGCTTTCCTTTCTTAAAAATCGGTGTTGCGTTAGCCATCTTCCAATCCGAAAGGACGATGCTATGTTTCAAGAAAATATTGAACACTGTTGTGGGTGACCAAAGCACAGTTTTCTGTTAGTTGTCACTAAATATGACGTTAAAAAAAGCGAGCTTTATAGGTCAGTTTCCCAACAACAGTACTCAAACTCAAGGAGAATAGATCAACTATCCTTCAAGGTTGGTAGATATGTCTATGTAAGAAGAAAAAAATGTAGCATACATTGAATAATTATTGATTTTTCTAGTCAGTAGGACATATTTCTTAACTCGCCTCACCTGCACAATGGTAAAGTTGAGTATTCTGTTGTAAAGTAAGCAGACGGTGTTTGCTGTTGATCTGATGGTCGTGTTGAAGAGTTCAGCAGAAGTGAGCCACGGAATAGTGCGGCACCCAAAGCAGTACCCCAGAGAGGACACCATCACGGCTGTCAACGGCACCCAAAGTGGCCACACCACGCTCATCACCACCTGCATGTAATAATACACCCCCAACATGACCGTGAAAATTCCCACGACGGAGAGGGAAGTCACAATTATGAGGCGACGACCCAACTTGTCCATGAGCAGCACGGAAAAGATGGTCCCTACCAGCTGGACAAGGCCGACGTACACGACGGCTGTATTGTGATCCTTGACCCCTGCTGAGATCAGGATGCTGCCTGTGTACATAATGAGAATGTTGGCGCCACAGGTCTGCTGCAGCGTCATTAAGAATAGTGCAATGAAGAACGGCCTGCGTGTTCGTGGTCGCAAAAGTTCTCGATACTGTATCTTTGTGCCTACGGCTTTTAATTTGAGATCGATGTTCTCCAGGTCCTCCATTATATCATAATCTGGCCCCCGAAGCCATTTCAAAGCTACCAAAGCCTCGTTTTTCCTGCCCTTAAGCATGAGCCAGTAAGGGGACTCTGGCACTGCAAACACAACGAAAGCTGTGAGGACTGGTGGGGCGGCACACACGTAGCAGCTATAGCGCCAGGGAAGAAAGGCTCCAGCAGTGTAGGAGAAGAGTATTCCCAGCGAGATGAAGAGGGATGACATCGTGCCGAGCCTTCCTCGCAGACGCGCCTCTGGAACCTCGCTGTTGTACACCTGAAAAAGAAAAGTCAGTGTGATACATACCTTTGAATGAAAGTGATACGTATGACATTTTACGAAGTGTAAGAAAGTAATCATTTAGGTTACAAATAAAAATAACTATAAGATTTAAGGTCGAGACAAAGAATCACACTCCCCACACAATCTTTTCTCCTTCCCCCAAGTGGTTGCCGAGACTCAAAAACGGATCCTGTATTTGCCCAGCGGAAAAGGGGGTTAGTTGGCAAATAAAGGGTTTGGAAGAGAAGTAAAGGAGGATAGGCGGTGGGTAGGCGGTGGCTGAACGGATAGCAAGACGGCCCCGCGTTCAGGAGGACGCGAGTTCAATCCCCGACCGGTGCCACCAAGCTGGGATTTTTCAGCCGCCGCCGAGTGGCTTAAGACTACCCACATGCTGTCCAGAAGACCATCTATCAACCCGGACTCTAGATTCTAGGATTAAAGATGAGCTCCGGGAGGGCAGCATGAGCCAATGCAAGATGGCGCCATTGTAAACACTCGCCTGCGCCAGAACGGGCTGGGCCGACCATCAGGTGATCAGGACCCACCGGGAAGAAGCCTTGGACCGACCATCAGGATCCACAAGGAAGAAGCCTACCGGCGCAATAGGCCAAGACGTAAAAACAAAAACAAAAAAAAACAATTTATATGTGAATGATCGAGGGTGTGACCCTCCCTTTTTCGATAAACTGGCTAAGACTTAATTGTCATTATATTACTTAATACATATGTGCTGTTTATATATTACCTAACTCTACTAACTATATAAAATTCTTTGACTACTTGAACTCTAAAGTGGAGCACATTTTGACCCACTCTTCCTTCGCTGAAATATCCATCTTAGGAGATTTCAATGTTCACCACCAGCTTTGGCTTTCATTCTCTTTCACTGACCAGCCTGGTGAACAAGCCTACAACTTTGCTATCCTCAACGACCTAGAGCAGTTGATTCAGCACCCTACACGTATTCCCGACCGTCTTAGAAACAGGCCCAACATATTAGACCTCTTTACCTCTAACCCTTCTGGTTACTCTGTCAAACTGTTCTCTCCGTTGGGCTCCTCCGGTCACAACCTTATTTCTGTATCCTGTCCTATCGCTCCTGTACATCCTCTGGACCCACCGAAGAGGCGATGCTTCTGGCATTTTGCTTCAGCTCGGTGGGACGACCTGAAGATGTACTTCTTCGATTTCCCGTGGAATGAATATTGCTTCCAGGAGAGAGACCCCTCTGACGGCCCAGCGCATCACAGAGGTGATTGTCTCTGGAATGGAGGCACACATTCCACGTACTTTCTCTATTCCTCATGTTAAAAAGCTTTGGTTTAATCACGCTTGTTCCCGTGCTATCAAAGATAGAGAGGCAGCTCACAAAAGGTACCAAAGCCTTCGCACTCCTGCTAACCATGATCTTTATATTTCTGCCCGGAATCGTGCCAAATCTATTCTTCGACTTACCAAAAGTTCTTTCAGGCCAGCAATGTGGGTATAAATTTTCTCAAGAAATATTAATCGTCGATAAATTTTAATTGAAACAGACTGAAATGAACAGGAATACTGTGAAGGCTATAGGAGTTGCCAACAGTGATTTCCTCCGGCCTGTATGACGATACCTTCTCTATACTTGCCTTGGTGTAGGCCACTCGGCCACCCTGCATTTTCCCTATGTTCTTATGTTCTTATGTTCTTCTTCTTATGTAAGCAAAAGAAGATAGGGGCTGACAGGGGTATTGCATCATGTGACGGAATGCAGGAGTCTAACGGCCGGAGGGAGGGGGATTTACATAAAACTTACAATACTTACATACGTATACCTAATATCTACTTTTGTGATCTTGTGTATACCCCATTCTTCCTGGCATTACATTAATCCCAGCAGCGTCGGAACTATTTGCTATTGCTTCTCAACCCGTCCCCTTCGTGTCCAGGACACTACATTTTCAGTTTATCGAATCAATCAACTCAAACGGATTTTTTCACCGTGTTATTAGTTCTCTGATGAATTGAATATATACACCGTATGTGCTAAAATGATTGATTAAAACCAGATTTCCAACCGTCACGGAAGTGTGAGCAGGGTCACCTTCACCTTCATGCCCACAGTGCGGGGCAGGGGTGTCAGGAATAGGTCTGAAGTAGCCTCTGGAGCGACCTTTTAGCTCATCTGTGGCGTAGTCGGTATTTTTTTTTTTACGTCGTAGCCTATTGCGCCAGTAAGCTTCTTCCCGGTGGATCCTGATGGTCGGTCAAGGCTTCTTCCGGTGGGTCCTGATGGTCGGCCCAGCCCGTTCTGGCGCAGGCGAGTGTTTATGGTAGCGCCATCTTGCATTGTTCATGTGTTGCCCTCCGAAGCTCATCTTTAATCCTAGAATCTAGAGTCCGGGTTGATGGTGGTCTTCTGGACGGCATGTGGGTATAAGCCACTCGGCGGACGCTGAAAATCCAACGGTGGAACCGGTCAGAGTTGAACTCGCGTCCTCCTGAAGGCAGAGACCGTCTTGCTATCCGTTCAGCCACCGCCTACCCTAAATACTGCTTGACACTATTCAGAAGGCGCGGGTTCGATACCCGGCACTCAGTGCTGTTCATTACGGGATAATAAGTAGCAATAATTATTATTATATTGGTAAAAATAACGATTAAATTTTGATAATAATGACAATGATTATAATACTGAATTAATAACTTGAATTTATGATAATTATAATATATAAGGGAAATCATCATTTGATCATTACCGCTATCCTCAACACCATCATCATTATGACCCTCACCATATTATCACCATTTATATCATCATTTATATCATCATCATCATCACCACAATCATAATCACCATCTGTCACCTTTTTTAAGGCTCGCTACTTGTCCTGGACGTCTGGCCTTGGGGCTCGCGTGGCTGCATCAGGTGAGGCGACGTTGGAGGAGTGCGAGAAGGCTGTCTTCATGCGGCGCGGGGACCCCAAACTGAGTCTGGCAGGCAGGGTATTTTGAAGCCATTATGGCTACTACATCTGAACTTTTATGAAAATCTCAACACAGGGAATGCCGTCATCTATTGGATTAAAAACAGTTGTTGCTCAACTTTCTTATTAATTAATGAAAATTGTTCTTCATTCAGCATATATTTTTTAATCTAAATTCAGCTTCATTTTACCATGTTTATGAGCTTTAAAAAATAAAAAGTAGCAAAAAGGGGAAAAATATTTTTTCTTTTTCGACGTGATAAACCCTCTAATAAAATTTTGGTAGGATTGAATGGAATAAATTTTCGTCCCATCATGTCATGTTGAATGCTCAATTGGCCAACCATGTTCTCCTTGAAATCCTTAAAAGTACCTTTTTGCCCTATCTACTACATTATAATTCGCTTCGATATATCTCTTTCACTATTTCACCTACGATCATGGTTTTACAGTATTTTGTATTTCAATGCATTTCTAATAATGAAGCAGTTTCAGATTTTCCATGTGGGTGATATGTTTTTTTTTTCTTGAAAAAATATTAATAATAAAAAAAATATCAAGAAAAAGGAAACTGTCACTGTTTTTCTATCTCAATGACTTTGAAAAGGAATTTTAATTCAAAAAAAAAATATATTAAAAAATAAAGGCTGAAATTATTTTTTATTAGGAAAAACTATTTTTTTTCAGGAGACCCGAAGAAAGGAAAACTTATTTTATTTAGTAATAACTAAACTACTTTTTATCCTTCAACTTTGAGTTTTGGCATGAAAGTACTCGCATGCATCCCTAAACAAATGTCCAGAAATCAATGTCATACAGTTATTTACCCCCTGAGCCTTTCCCGGTGCTTATCGTACCTCACTTCTGGTGGTTCTCGTGAAAGCAGTTTCGTTATGAAGTTTTTTTTTTTTTTCAGTGGTGGGCTCCTTCCCTTCACGCAACTGCTAACCAACCCCATTTCGGCCACTCTCAAAACTTGCTAAAAAAAGCAGTAAGAGCAAAACAAAATATTCTGCTTTGTTTATCAGCAGAAGAGAGTGGTATTATGGGAGAGTGAGGGAAGGTTTACATTTTCTCTTGTAAGATGCATTAGAGAAAACGGAATTGAAAGGATAACAAAAATAAAAGCATAAACCTTATTGTTTGAGCAATTTACCGAGCAAAACTTTCAGCGGGCGTGGCGGCGTGACGAGGCAGACTTTTAATTAAATGCCCGGGACGCAAGGGACATTTAAAAATGCGAACCGCGGCAAAACAAAAACGCTATTTGAAAGAACATTTATAACAGGCTTTGAATCAGCCAAAAACATTTTTTCGATATTTTTTTATTTTTTCACCTCAGAAGGTCCCGTTAATGAAAGGTTCCTTCTAAAACTTTCAAGCAAGACTGAAAGATAAGGCCTGGTTCAATGATGTGAGTGCAAGTTGGCTCATCGCAATAAACAAGCTGCTTTCCGTTTATGGACCCGTTATGGTACGCAGTTCTGTTGGGAAAATTATGTTAGATTGCGTGCTGAGGCAGAGGGTTTATGAAGTAGCAGAATCTGAATTTAATGCACATTTAAAGGAGTTCTCACTGGTGCTACGCAGACACACAAGTGGTGGTCTGCTTTGAAACAGTCCTTGTTTGGAGTAGTCTTTTCTTCCTCCTCTCCGTAAGAATGATGGCTCCGTTGCCTTGATCCTGCTGTAAAAGCGAGCATGTTGCCCTCCGTGTTTGAGAGCAAACAGAGTAACGCTGACTGAGGTTACATTACCCAGTACTTGTTTTCTTGAACCCAAATTGAGTTCCTTTGCTTTCCGATCATCTGAGGTTGAAAAGCTTCCAAATGATTTAGTGTTGAAGATGGTGACAGCTGAGTGTTGTCGAAGAATAGGGGATAGGTGTTTGGAAGATTGTGTCGAGTTGATAGGTGGAGAAATTGAGTTTTTGAGGCATTGAAGGACACAAGGTTCCTTCTGCCCCAATCGGAAATGATAGTAAGGTCTGAGGTTAAGCGTTCTGCAGCCTCCAGTCTGGAGTCGTGTACTTCCTGTTGGGATGGCCTTCTGTTGAAAGAAGTTGAATAATGCAGAGTGGAGTCGTCGGCGTATGAGTGGACATGACAGTTTGTTAAGGAAAGAAGATCATTGATGGATAACAGGAAGAGAGTGGGTGAAAGGACAGAGCCCTGTGGAACGCCACTGTTGATAGTGTTGTGCTGGAAGCTTCCCCCGGCGACCATAGGCCTCTAGAAGGCTCCCGGAGAAACGAGAAAAGGGGCGGGGATAAAGGCGAGCCGTCCGCGCCCCACGGGGCGCGGCCAGGCGCCAGGCGGGAAGTGTTGCCAACTCGCATATATTTTTGCTACATGTTCTTGTATGATCTGAAATATACTGTAATATTCTAGACTGTACTGTTCTGGATATATATAGGAGAAGAGGGCGAGAGAGGGCCAGTCCCAGTCTTAGTAAGCTAGTGGTAAGTGAAGAGTCAGAGTGAAGTGTACTACTAAGGAAGAATATTAAACTACAGAAGCTGTGCAAAGTGTTTACATATCTCCCTCCCACGGAGTCTCCTGACGGCGACACGGAACCCAAGTAACACGTCCGGCATAACACTGGTGTCAGAAGTGTAGGCATTTGTTTTTCGCCATGGAGACTCGTTCCCAAGCTTCCCAGAGGGACGACATGTTGACTGAACTTTTGGAAGCCTTGAGACTACAGGGGGAGAAACAAGAAAGAGCACAGCAACAACAAGAAGGAACACTTCAAGAACTCAAAGAACAACAAGAAAGAGCACAGCAACAACAAGAAGGAACACTCCAAGAACTCAAAGAACAGCTAGAAGATCGCTTCACAGGATTACAGCTACAGCTAAAAGCAGTACAAGATGGAAGTGAATCAGTGCGAAGAGAAATGACTGATGTGACCACGAACTTGGGACAACGCCTGACAGAAGTGGAGAAAGAACACACAAATCTTCAACAAGAGATGGAGGTGGTACGGGAGACGACACACAAAGAAATATTAGAAGTGCAGGGAAAGGTGAACCGTACAGAACAGGCAGTTTGTGATGTAAGTGACAGAGTGAAGGCCCTCGAAGACTGCTTGGCTGGAAACAGACAGCCAGTGCCTGCAGGGGCTAGTTGTACCCAAGATGCTTCTTCTACGCAAGTCCGGGGTAGTTTGAGTCCTGCTTCGCCTGAGTTTATCCCCGCAAGAAGTTTCGCCAGCCCCATGAGTCTGCTGGGTTCGCCTGTTAGAAAGAAGCCTCAGGAGTTTGATGGCAAGGTCTCCTGGGAGGCTTACCGCGCTCAGTTTGAGCTGTTGGCAGCCCGGAACGGATGGGATGACCAAGAGTGCGCGGTACAGCTGGCCACTAGCCTGAAAGGGGCGGCGCTGGAGGTCCTTGCTCAGCTCGATAATGCAACAAAGGGCAGCTACAGCGGGCTGGCACAGGCGCTGGAGCAACGATATGGGACCAAACACCAGAACGAGCTCTTCAGGGTTAGGTTCAGAACCCGCAACAGGAGGCGTGGCGAGTCTCTTCAGGAACTTGCTCAGGACCTTGAGAATATGGCGCACAAGGCATACCCAGGTGCCAGCCCTGACCTGCTGACGGTTTTGCTGCGTGATCAATTCATCGATGCCCTGGACAGCCCTCAGCTGAAGATACAAGTGAACCAAGCTAAACCAACATCAATGCAGGAAGCTCTGGCACGTGCCATGGAGTTTGAGTCCTTTGTTAGGTCTAGCTTGTCGAGCTTCAGGGACGACTCGACTTCTGGCTTTAGGGCACGAAAGGGCGCTGTCAGCGACACAGACAGGTTCCAAGGAACGTGTTGGTACTGCGAGAAGGTTGGGCACAAGGAGAACGAATGCTATAAGAGGAAGAAAGAATATGAAGGTGGCGCTAAGAAGAAGCCCAGGGAAGGACCCAAGTGCTGGACCTGTGGAGAAAAGGGGCACTGGAAGAATGAGTGTCGGAAAAATGTGCCCCCAACGAGGGACCACCACTGGGAAACTAAGAAGGACTGGTTCACGGGGCAACGACCAGTCTGTCCTGTACATGCCCCGAAGATATCAATGTGCAGGAGAACCACCATGACGAGCTGCCAAGTGGAGGGCAAGGTTGACGGAGTGTTGTGGCCTGTGGTCGTCGACACAGGCTCGGAACGCACATTCGTGCGGCCTGACGTGGTGAGTCATCGTCGGCTTCCTAAGACGCCGCATCGACTGTGCGGAGTCACAGGACACTACGCAGAGCTCAGAGGCCCAGTGGACGTGAAGTTTGAGCTCGGAGGAAAGGAAGAGTTCCTCTCTGTGTACGTGGCCGACATGGATGACCCTGCATCCTAGGTATGGATTATCTTGTCTCCCACAGGTGCGAGCTGGACTTCCGCGCTAAGCAGCTGACTGTGGAGGAAGGAGGGTGCCACTGACGACTGTGAACAAGGAAGACCTGCCAGTGACGGTCAAGCGCACCACCATTATTCCCCCGAGGTCGGAGATGCTGTTACCCTGTCAAATTACGGGTGCCCCCCCGGCTAGCCTGTGTGTGGTAGAGAGTGGAAGTCGATGCCCGGTAGAAAACGGGGTGATTGTAGGAAGTACTTTGGTAGACCCTGCTGCAGCGGAAGTGCCTGTCGTCGTGGCCAATGTCTCCTTCAGCCCAAAGAAAATAAAACAAGGGACCATGGTGGGATTGTGCCAAGAGATCGACCAGAAACCAAGAACCTGTGTCTGCAGGAGAACCCTGACGAAGCCCCAGGAGGAGCTGCCTGACTACCTGCGCGATCTGTTTGACAGGAGCTCCAAGTGTCTAGAGGAACCCCAAGTGGAACAGCTCAGGGAGCTTCTCGTGAGAAATGCAGATGTGTTTTCCACAGGAGACCTGGACTTGGGGTGTACGGACCTGGTAGAGCACCACATCGACACAGGTAGCCACCGCCCAGTGAAGCAAGCTCCTCGAAGGATGGCACCAGCCCGTCGCAAGGAGATGGATGAGGTAATGGATGATCTCCGGCAACAAGGGTTAATCGAGCGGTCCAGCAGCCCGTGGGCGTCTGCTGTAGTGCTCGTCAGGAAAAAGGACGGTTCCCTCAGGTGCTGCGTGGACTACCGAGCCCTCAACGATCTCACCATCAAGGATTCATACCCACTCCCACGGATCGACGACACGCTCGACGCCTTGGTGGGCTCCAAGTGGTTTTCAACACTGGATATGAAGTCTGGGTATCACCAAGTCAAAATGGCGGAGCAGGACAAAGAGAAAACAGCCTTCTCCTACGGTCAAGGCCTGTGGCAGTTTAAGGTCATGCCCTTTGGCCTGTGCAACGCGCCGGCCACGTTCGAGCGGCTGATGGAGAGGGTGCTGGAGGGACTTCACTGGAAGACGGCACTCATCTACCTCGACGACGTGATTGTCTTTGGCCAGACCTTCAGAGGTTTTCGCCCGGTTTAGAGCTGCACACCTTAAGCTCAGCCCGAAGAAATGCTGTCTGTTCCAAAAGGAGGTCCAATACTTGGGACACATCGTGAGCGAGGCTGGAGTACGCACTGATCCTGAGAAGGTGGCTGCGGTAAGGGACTGGCCGACACCCACCAACGTGAAGGAGCTGCGGAGCTTCCTCGGGTTGTGCTCATACTACCGCAGGTTTGTGAAAGGCTTCGCTACGATTGCTGCACCACTGCACCTCCTGACGAAGAAGGGGCGCAAGTTTGAGTGGACAGCGGAAACTCAGGTTGCCTTTGAGAAGCTCAAGGAGGCCCTCATCAGCTCGCCCGTACTCACCTACCCAGACCCCTCTAAGCCTTTTATACTGGATTGTGATGCCAGTGATGAGGGGATTGGTGGAGTGCTGTCCCAGGCATGTGCCGACATGGAACGGGTTGTGGCCTACTTCAGCAAGAAGCTCACCCCAGCCGAGAAAAACTATTGCGTGACCCGGAAAGAACTCCTGGCAGTAGTCAAGAGCCTTGACTTTCCATGCTTACCTGTACGGTGAAACTTTCACCATCCGCACGGATCACGCTGCATTGCGGTGGCTGAAGTCACTGAAAACCCTGAGGGCCAGCTTGCTCGCTGGATAGGTAAACTAGAGCAGCATCACTATACTATTGTGCACCGATCTGACTAACACACGGTAACGCGGACAGCTTGAGCCGGCGCCCTGCCTACCTGAGTGTCAACATTGCCTCCAGAGGAAAGCGTCCAGAATATGTGCCGCCGCACTACAGTGGAACAGACAGCGGAGGTGCCATGGGAAGACTTGGGAAAACTGCAGCGGGAGGACCGAGATCTGAGACCAATTATGGAGTGGCTGAGTCAGTCGTCAACGCGACCTGGGTGGGAAGTCATCTCGAGAGAAAGCCCTACCACCAAGAATTACTGGACTCAGTGGGACACTCTTCGGATGGACGACGGGGTGTTGCAGCGACGCTGGGTCTCTCATGATGGTCTTGACCACTACTGGTCCACGGTGTTACCTGTGAAGTCCCGTGAAGGCGTCTTGAAAGAAATGCATGACAGCATCACCAGCGGACACCTAGGGGTAAAGAAGACACTGAGTCGCCTGCGCCAAAGGTTCTACTGGGTTGGCATGAGGAAGGACGTGGAAGAATGGTGTCACGCGTGTGAGGTGTGCTGTGCAAAGAAGGGCCCCAAGAAGCGTCACCGTGCCCCACTGCAACTATACCAGGTTGGAGCCCACATGGAACGGGTGGCAGTGGATATAGCAGGACCCTTGCCTCTGACGACGAACGGAAATAGGTACATCTGTGTCACAATGGATTACTTCACCAAGTGGCCGGAAGCCTACGCCATCCCTGACCAGGAAGCCACTACCATCGCCAAGGTTTTGGTGGAGGAGTTCTTCTGTCGCTTCGGTGTGCCTAACGAGCTCCATTCCGACCAGGGAAGGAACTTTGAGTCAACAGTCCTTGCTGAGTGCTGCAAGCTTCTGGGTATCAAGAAGACCCGGACCACCCCTCTGCACCCACAGTCAGATGGAATGGTGGAGAGGTTTAATTGGACGCTGGGCCAGGAGTTGGCCAAGCAGTGCAACAATGATCAGTCTTCATGGGATCAGAAGCTGCCTGCGCTTCTCATGGCCTACAGGTCTGCCGCCCACGAGACTACGGGGTATTCACCGGCAAAGCTGATGTTTGGACGTGAGCTGCGATTGCCGGTGGACTACTGACAGGAAGGCCTCCTGGGGAAAGCCTTCCAAGGACGCCTCCAGTTTTGCCCGTCAACTAGAGGAACGGCTGGAAGAGGTGCACCATCAAGTCCGAGGTGCCTTGAAGTTCTCCGGGAGGCCATGAAGCGCGGTTACAATATGAGGGCAAGCCACGTTGACTTCAAGGAAGGGGACCGAGTCTGGCTTTACAACCCGCAGAGGAAGAAAGGACAGTCTCCGAAGTTACAGAGCCCCTGGGAAGGCCCTTACACTGTGCTAGAACGCCTCTCCGACGTGACTTACCGAATCCGGAGAACGGAAAAGACCAAGCCGAAAGTTGTCCACGTCAACCGCCTATGGAGGTACCACGGTCCGGGAAACTACACCTGGAACAACTACAGACACCCAGCAGCCGACGAAAACGCAAGGGACGTCCAGGACCGAGAGGAGGTCGACGACGACGTAGGCCTCCTGGCCCTTTCAGCCGAGGGAGATAACCTCCCGGCTTCGGCAGATGTTCCAGGGACACCCCAAGAAGCGGACGACGACGAGGCGCACCAGGAGACAGACGCGCAGGAGGCAACGAACAGAAGACAGAGACAACGCAGGCGTCCACAGCGATACGACGATTATTATGTTTTTGATTAATTCTCTTATGTTTGTACATAGTTAAGTGTGTGATCGGGACGATCACAATTAAGAGGGGGGGATAGTGTTGTGCTGGAAGCTTCCCCCGGCGACCATAGGCCTCTAGAAGGCTCCCGGAGAAACGAGAAAAGGGGCGGGGATAAAGGCGAGCCGTCCGCGCCCCACGGGGCGCGGCCAGGCGCCAGGCGGGAAGTGTTGCCAACTCGCATATATTTTTGCTACATGTTCTTGTATGATCTGAAATATACTGTAATATTCTAGACTGTACTGTTCTGGATATATATAGGAGAAGAGGGCGAGAGAGGGCCAGTCCCAGTCTTAGTAAGCTAGTGGTAAGTGAAGAGTCAGAGTGAAGTGTACTACTAAGGAAGAATATTAAACTACAGAAGCTGTGCAAAGTGTTTACATATCTCCCTCCCACGGAGTCTCCTGACGGCGACACGGAACCCAAGTAACACGTCCGGCATAACAATAGGTTTAGGTTCATGCTCATGCTTGGCTCATGCTGCCCCTCGGAACTCATTCTTGATTCACTTGGACTACCCACGACTCTAGGGAACACGAGGTCTTGGGTGTTGATGTGAAAGGGTCGGGCATGTCAATAAAGAGGTTTTGAGACTGTTGCCGAATGCTGCGCCGACGTCGTGACGGGAGTCTGCAGTCGTGAGGGTTAAGCCCCGTTCACACTGTGCCTACTTTGGGCCAAGAAAACCCAGCGACTACTGCATTTGACAAGTCGGCTCCCACGCTCCAATAATTTTTTGGCGTCTTGGTGTCGGCTACCATGATTGCCGACTGTCTGGGACATTCGGCCAACTAGTTGGCAGAATGTCTGCGGCATGCTGCCAACTAGTCTCAAGACGAGTCTCAACGGTCAGTTTTTGAAATGGCGCCATGTCTATGACAACCACGAATCTGCCGACCGATTGACCGAGTCTTGACGGTCTTGACGACAGTCTTCCAAATTGTCTGTCAACTGGTTGACCGACTAGCTGGCCGACAGTTGCCAAGGAGTTGGCCGACGGTCTTCCTGACCGTCTTCGCGACTGTCTTGGCGACTGCCTTGGCGGCAGCCTTGCCGTTCCTTAAAATACGGAATCGCTCTGTATTCGAGAATGAAATGTATCGTTCCGTTTTGAACCAATACGGAACGGCATTTGTTCCGTGCGGTATTTTATTATCTGAATGGTCAAGCTGATAAAATTCAGTATCTTAAAATTGCAGTGAGCGCATTTTTCGGTTAATCACAAAACCAGCCCGTAAAATTTGTTAGAGGTTCGTCCTAAAATACGTGTAAAATACGCGACGTAACGACTGTGCCGACAGGAAAAGGTAAAAATTTGAAAAATGTCCACGACAGTCGTCACGACTGTCTCAAGACAAGCCAAGACTGTTGACGACAGTCTTGACGACTGCCCCAGACCTCCCTCAGACCTCAACCGGAAGTGACGGTTGGTCCAGACTCTTGCCGACTCTTGTCGTGAAAGTTTAGCATGGAATACTTTTTTGCGCTACCCCTCACGAATCCAGACTCCCGTCACGACGTCGGCGCAGCAGTTTCAAGACCTTTTTCAAGACATGCCCGACCCTTTCACATCAACACCCAAGACCTCGTGTGCCCTAAGCCCCGTTCACATTGTGCCGACTCTGGGCCACGACTACCCACGACTCTAGGGTACACGAGGTCTTGGGTGTTGATGTGAAAGGGTCGGGCATGTCTTGAAAGAGGTCTTGAGACTGTTGCCGAATGCTGCGCCGACGTCGTGACGGGAGTCTGGAGTCGTGAGAGTTGGCTCGACATGCTGCCAACTAGTTGGCCGAATGTCCCAGACAGTCGGCAAGACATCAAGACCCCAATTAAAAGCTCCCCCCCCCCTTCTTGGAGCGTGGGAACCAACTTGTCAAATGGAAAAAGTCGCTGGGTTGTCGTGGCCCAGAGTCGGCACAGTGTGAACGGGGCTTTAACGCAAAAAAGTATTCCATGCTAAACTTTCACGACAAGAGTCGGCAAGAGTCTGGACCAACCGTCACTTCCGGTTGAGGTCTGAGGGAGGTCGGGGGCAGTCGTCAAGACTGTCGTCAACAGTCTTGGCTTGTCTTGAGATAGTCGTGACGACTGTCGGGGCCATTTTTCAAATTTTTACCGTTTCCTGTCGGCACAGTCGTCTGTGCCGACTTAAGAATGATAAGGGACTGTCGTGACGACAGTCTTCGCTTAATGAAGGACGTTCGTGACGACTATCGGCTCAGAAATATTGGCTAACACTCCCGCCATCAAGAAATTTATATATTTATTTTGCAATCACAAGCACAATAACAGCTTCTGGGGATGGTTACGTTTCGCTGGCACAAACTTAATTGGGAGCCGCAGAGTACGTACGCACTCCTTTTGCCTCGATCTCTCTTGTGTTGAATGACAGGTTGCCACCCTGAGGTCAGAAAATGTGGAATGCAACATCTCACTCTCCAATACGGAATGGATCCATATTTAAAGGAACGGGTGGCAATCCTAAAATTTCTCGAGCATGCAATGAGTGACAGCCGCAGTACGCTGCTGGTGGAGGCAAGATGGAGGGGGGAGGGACGTTACGTCGCGTATTTTACTCGTATTTTAGGACGAACCTTTGACAAATTTTACGGGCTGCATGGTTTTGTGATTAACCGAAAAATACGCTCACTACAATTTTAAGATACTGAATTTTATCAGCTTGACCATTCAGATAACAAAATACCTTACGGAACAAATGCCGTTCCGTATTGGTTCAAAACGAAACAATGCATTTCATTCTCGAATACAGAGCGACTCCGTACTATTTTAAGGAACGGCAAGGCTGCCGCCAAGACAGTCGCCAAGACAGTCGCGAAGACCGTCAGGAAGACCGTCGGCCAACTCCTTGGCAACTGTCGGCCAGCTAGTCGGCCAACCAGTTGACAGACAATCTGGAAGACTGTCGTCAAGACCGTCTGCGACTGTCGGCCAATCGGTCGGCAGATTCGTGGTTGTCGTAGACATGGCGCCATTTCAAAAATTGACCGTTGAGACTCGTTTTGAGACTAGTTGGCAGCACGTCGCAGACATTCTGCCAAGTGTCCCAGACAGTCGGCAATCATGCTCACACCAAGACACCAAAATTTTTTTGGAGCGTGGGAGCCGACTTGTCAAATGCAGAAGTCGCTGGGTTGTCGTGGCCCAAAGTAGGCACAGTGTGAAAGGGGCTTTAGGGGCGATGGCTGTACTTTACACTTACTATAATTGGCTCTAATCCGATTATTGGAGCCATAGATGTGCCACTGTGGCGGATAAGGACAAATCAGAGGCAGCCAACGCCAAAACAGTCTGGGTAAATTGGTTTTACTATAGCACATTTCAAATCGAGTGTGTGTGTGTGTGTGTGTGTGTGTGTGTGTGTGTGTGTGTGTGTGTGTGTGTGTGTGTGTGTTTCATTGACATAATACTTACCGAAACAGCGGAGATGAGAAAAGAAGTCATGAGTCCACAGATGGCACGGCCGAGCAATATGATTGAGATGTAGGGGGCAAGGGCCATAAGCACCCAGCTTGCTGCCATGATGGGGGACACCCACACGATGGTGGTGCGCCGCCCGAAGCGGTCCATTGCTTGCCCGGCTATCAGACTCCCGACTAGGGCCCCCAAGGCGACGATTCCCACTGCACCAAGGAGAACGGCGAAATAAAACAGATCAGTTACATAAAAGGTATGTACACATTTCGCTCACGAGCTATCATATCAGTTCTCATTGCAAATTATTTTTCAGAGTCAGTAACAATGATAATGATAATTACATATATATTAACTATAATGATGAATATAATAATGGTAATTATAATAATAATTATGATAATAATAATAATAATAATAATAATAATAATAATAATAATAATAATAATAATAATAATAATAATAATAATAATAATTTTAACGTTTTAATGAGGGAAATAATCACGTGTGACTAAAAATGAACACTGGGTGGGAGGAGCACAGCAACATACAAAATACATAAATATAGATACACAAAAGTGAAGCACAACAAGGTGGAAGGGCTAATGTAAAATAATGAAAGAAAATTAACACCTATTCAATAACTACACTGATTAATAAATGCGCATGTATGTAGGGAGATTGGGTTTTATATGAAAATAAAGAACTACTTTTTTTTACGGAGGAGGCTGTTCAAGGGCGTAGAAATGAATAAACAAAAACAAAAATAAAGGCCGCAATGGCGCCTTTCCTGCAAAGTGTTCAGTAGAAGAATTCATAAGAGTTTAATCATTTGGGGATATTCTTTAAAACGTTTAAGTCAGAGGCAGGAGGAAATAGAGATACAGTAAGGCCATTGGTTTTCGGCTAAGGGATTTGGATATTACAGGGACGAACTAGATTGTAGAGATGAGCAACCTCCGACCCGCGGGCCTAGCACCGGTGTGGCGTCGAATTCCGTCCCTCTGTCGGGAAATCTCTCAAATTAAACTGCGCATGCCCACGAAACCACAGAAAAAATAATTGCCAAAAAGCATCTGGTGGCAAATACTGTTTGGCAAGCCTGCGCTCCTCACCTCACTCTGCGGGAGTTGCCAGGTCTGTCCTTTTAAGACAATGTGTCCATTTTGAGATCTGCTTGTCCTATTGAATTTTAACAAAAAAATGACGGTGAAACTGTCTTGTCGTGGGGCCATGCTGTCCCGATTAATAGTAATAACAACAATTGTAGCGCCAGGTTTATTGATCAAGAAAGTCATATCATGCATGGTATGTACATATATAACATGCTGTCTTGATTTACAAAAATTAAAATGATAATTTAAAAGTTATAACATTAAGAGTAAAAAAACATGTGAAGAACATTAAACGATAAAAAAAGTAATAACATAAAAAGATAAAAAATTCAAAATGGTGATTAAGCACAGAACAAGGAATGAAGCACAACAAGCCATACACTGCATTCATGATCTCAGGCACTTATTTGGGACAAAAGCAATTTTCTTCTCTATGCAAGCATTATTTATTCATTCAAATTGTTTGTTTGATGTAAACTCTTAGCAAGACATTAGTGAATACCTATTGTCTCTGAGATGTAAACAGCACATGAGTGTCTTGGTCTTAGTTTGGGAGGTTGTGACTGGCAGTGACTGCAGCTTTTATAATGGCTACTAGCATAGCTGAACCATCTTTACTGACTGATTCATTATGGAAACATTTGCCACTGAAAAATGAACACTACCAAAACTAAAGTGCTTCCTTAACCCGGTGGTAGCAGCGGGGATCATGTTTCTTAATGGTCCCTCCAAGCGAGAAAAATGAGAAAAAATCACCCCTCACACAAACCATTTCATAATATATATCAAAGCATTTGTGATTAGATTATGTATCATCTATTTTGGGGGGTTTATATCATGGTAAAAATTTGGCCCGTCGCTGCTACACGGTAAAGCCACAAATTTGGCCCGTCGCTGCTACCGGGTTAAGATTTATTCAATGCAGCAACAATATGCGGTACACTGGATTTCTCGTATCGAGAAGTGTTACACCTCACACCCTGTAAGAGTGATCTGCCTCTACGTGTGTCTCTGCCGTGGGTATACAGTGCAAGTAAGGAGGCAATATATCTCTGCGGGATTAATTTCTTAACAAGCCTTTTCCAAACTTGAGTGTAAGTTCCTCCCTTCTTCCATATAAAGTTTATCTCTTAAGCCTCGTTATTACTGCTTCGTAGTTTAGATAACTTCGATAAAAGTATCCTAAAACACCGTTTCTGAATCCTTTCGAGATTAAGGTGCTATTGTGCAGAGGTGGGCAAGTGCGGTACTTAGTGCGGTAGTGCGGTAGTACCGCATCACAAAAAAAGTACCGCACTACCGCAAACTTTCTGAAAATACCGCACTACTGCGGACCGCACTAAAAATTCCTGCGGTACTTTTTGCGGTACTTAGAAAACTATCGAAGACATTTGCAGCGCGGCATGCTCACAGATTATTTCTTTTATTTCTTTATTTTTATTTTTTTACAGTGAATAGGACTCAATCAGTCAATCGGTGATTCAATCTCATGTCCCGTACAAATTTTTCTTTGATGCATAACATAGACCGTAGTACGTATTATATCTGTTTATTTTTTAACTTTATTGTAACTTCTCTATTTTATCATTCTCTCTCTCATCACCCTTCCTTCCTTCCTTCCTTCCTTCCCACCCCTCACTTCCTCCTCTCTCACATGACGCTGATCTCCTCCTCCCCCTTCCCTGTCCCCTCCCTCCTCCCTCGGAAAGTTGCATTCCCTTCCCTCCCCCTCCTCCCCTTCCCGTCAATGGATAGCCAGGATAGGCACTGATGTATTTTTTTATATTGACTAGTGACTACCGCAGTACCGCACACCGCGTAGCGCACTGGGAAAGAAAAAAAAATGGGACCGCACTACCGCAACCGCACTTCTACGGAAAAAGTACCGCACTACCGCAATCGCACTACTGATTTTTCAGTACCGCGCCCACCTCTGCTATTGTGTAAGGCCTGGCTGCCAGACGGGTGCTGCGTATTCAAGGGACGCGGAACCAACAGTACAACTTAAACATGGTATTAAAATACTTTTCCGATTCATATTAGATCAAATAAATTTTCTTATAACTCCTGGATCATTTACCACTATATTAATGAAACAGACACAGGAATAACGCAAATATGCGAAGGGGCTGAGGAAGATGTGCCTGTCTCGACCCCTTGCCAGATTCCAACAATTTCCCCTTCCAACAACTTCCCTTGTAGTGCGGCGACTAAGCCTGATGGGCGAGCCTCCCATAACTCATTCTGCCAGGAGGGTACCTCTTTGGCCGACTGGTTAAGGCGTGGCTCTCCCGTTGCGCTGGTCGCTTGGTCGCTGGTCGATTCCCGACGCAAAACCCTTCCTTGTCTGGATTAATTTCTCGTGTGTTTCGTTACACGCAGTGGCCGTGTGGGAGTGAGTAAAGAGAAAAAATCTGGCATTTCACTGGTGGCAAAGCGGTGGCATCCTCTCCTGTGATTCTGTTGTGTCAAGGTAGAGTGATGGCCCATGCTCTCCGAAGTTCATAGAAAATGGGAAATCTCAACACACAAAAATTAATCTACATAGGAATGGGGAGCCGTGTAGTGCGGCAACTAAGCCTGATGGGCGAGCCTCCCATAACTCACTCTGTCGACTGGTTAAGGCGTGGCTCTCCCGTTACGCTGGTCCCGAGTTCGATTCCCGGCGCCGGCAAAACTTTTCCTTGTCTGGATTAATTTCTCGTGTGTTTCGTTACACGCAGTGGCCGTGTGGGAGTGTAGTAAAGAGAAAAATTCTGGCACTTCACCCTTCCCTTCCGGAAAATAACCCTTCGAGTTTTATGGTATCAGAAAATAGCCGAAGAGGTTCGACAGTCGAAGGGATTGATTAATGTATGGCCGAAAGACTTCGTCTCAACAACTCTCCACCTGTTACTGACAGTCCTCTGCCTCTTAAACTCTGCCGCAATTGCTTCTATTTTGATTTTATGTCGATAGTTTCATGCTTACTGCTCTTCTGAACATACTAACTGCATGTCACCACCCCTTCCGCGGCCTCATTGCACACGAATTTATCTGCTAGTTCAAGGGTGGCCAGTGGTGGGCAAAACTAACCGAAAAGTTAGCTTCGCTAACTGATAATCCACTAGCTAAAAAGATAGCTTCACTTACGCTAAAGCACTAAACTGAAAAAAACGTGGAAGCTAACGCTAACCGCTAACTTTTTTTATATGGATTTAGCTTCGGTTTAGTATTTTGGTTCTAAAACCTTTAAAAACAGACCTATTGATCTGAAATTTAAATATTTTGTAGCTTAGACATAGTGCTTTCCAGAAAGGTATAGCATGCCAAAATCAGATGATGATAAAGCTATACACAAATAAACAAATTAAATTCAACATACACTTTATTAATGCCTTATATATGAACTTGCAATAGCAGTGCAGAAAGACAAAAAAAAAAAAAAAAAAAAAAATTATAAGATATCTGATGACACACTGCGAAGGCGTAATTTACCCAAAAGTAAAAGCCCTGGAATTATTGCGCCATGTGGCTCAACTGGTGTTGTGTCTGCCCACAACGGACAAGAACAAACCTGGATGAATTTTTTAGTGGACTTAAAGTTAGAGGAGGAGGAACTACATTTAGCGGAAGCAACTGGTCTGCTATCTGTTTCCAAAGTTAGCGAAATCGCTAATCAGCTATCGAAAAAAAATAGCGGTTAGCGGAACCATGCCCACCACTGTGAGCGGGAAATCTTTTCGAAGGGAGGATCAGATGAAACTTTTTGGGAGCAGGCCGCGGGCCATAGTAAGAAACGAGAACCTCCAAGTAAATATAGTAAAAAGTGAAAAACATTAAGATAAGTGAGACAGTTGGTGCTGCATGCCATGAAGAAGTGTTTCAATGTCCAACTCAGAGGTAGACAACAGAATGTCATTGAGGTGGAGTTTCGAGAGTTGGGAGCAAAGTCGAGACTTCGTGTTCATTTTGGATACGAGGAGCTCACAACAATAGATGCAGGAAAACAAAGAAAATATGTAAACTTAGCATCAGACAACTGAGCAATGGATTACTTCACCAAGTGGCCGGAAGCCTACGCCATCCCTGACCAGGAAGCCACTACCATAGCTAAGGTATTGGTGGAGGAGTTCTTCTGTCGTTTCGGTGTGCCTAACGAGCTCCATTCCGACCAGGGAAGGAATTTTGAGTCAAAAGTCCTTGCTGAGTGCTTCAAGCTCATGGGATCAGAAGCTGCCTGCGCTCCTCATGGCCTAGAGGTCTGCCGCCCACGAGACTACGGGGTATTCGCCGGCAAAGCTGATGTTTGGACGTGAGCTGCGATTGCCGGTGGACCTACTGACAGAAAGGCCTCCTGGAGAAAGCCTCCCAAGGGACGCCTCCAGTTTTACCCGTCAGCTAGAGGAACGGCTGGAAGAGGTGCACCATCAAGTCCGTGGTGCCTTGAAGTTCTCCGGGGAAGCCATGAAGCGCGGTTACAATATGAGGGCGAGCCATGTTGACTTCAAGGAAGGATGCCAAGTCTGGCTTTACAACCCACAGAGGAAGAAAGGACAGTCTCCGAAGTTACAAAGCCCCTGGTAAGGCCGCTATACTGTGGTAGAACGCCTCTCCGACGTGACTTACCGAATCCGGAGAACGGAAAGGACCAAGCCGAAGGTTGTCCACGTCAACCGGCTATGGAGGTACCACGGTCCGGGAAATTACACCTGTGACAACTACAGACACCCAGCAGCCGATGAAAACGCAAGGAACGTCCAGGACCGACAATATAGGTCTTCTGGACCTTTCAGCCGAGGGAGCTAACCTCCCGGCTTCGGCAGATGTTCCAGGGACACCCCAAGAAGCGGACGACGACGAGACGCACCAGGAGACAGACGCGCAGGAGGCAGAGGACAGAAGACAGAGACAACGCAGGCGTCCACGGCGATACGACGATTCTTATGTTTTTGATGAAAATTCTTATGTTTGTATATAGTTAAGTGTGTGATCGGGACGATCACACTTGAAGAAGGGGGGATAGTGTTGTGCTGGAAGCTTCCCCCGGGGTCTATGGGCCTCTGGAAGACTCCGGGAGGAGCGAGCAGGGGGGCGGTAAGCAAGGCCCCGCCCACGCCCCGCGGGGCACGATCAGGCGCCAGGCGGGAAGTGTTGCCAGCTCGCCCAGATTTTTGCTACATGTTCATTCTTGTATGATCGAATATACTGTAACGTTCTAGACTGTACTGTTCGGTATATATATATATATATATATATATATATATATATATATATATATATATATATATATATATATATATATATATATATATATATATATATATATATATATAGATATATATATATATATATATATATTGGAGAAGAGGGCGAGAGGAGTCAGTCACAGTCATAGTAAGTCATAGTCAGCTAGTAATCAGAGTGAATTGTACTAAGGAAGAATATTAAACTACAGAAGCTGTGCAAGGTATTTTACATATCCCTCTCACGGAATCTCCTGACGGCGACACGGAACCCAAGTAACACGTCCGGCATAACTATTTGCCAACTCAACAGCTGCCTAATTTAGTTACATATCCTTAGCAATAAAAAAAAAAAAAAAACGCAAAATCTGACCATGAATGAGTGACAAGATTAATATGTAATGGTTTTCTAATACATTTTATATGGAGAGAGTGAACCAGATGACCATTACGCAGTCATGACGTCATCGATGACGTTTCAGTGAGCTATCCTTGTAGTCTACAATTCTTGACGTGAATGGTGTTCGTATGATGTGCCGTACTGCATGTGTATGGGTGTTCTATTACAACGTTACTTTTGTTAATATGTGTTTAGGAGAATTTTTATGTTGTCCTACTGAAACAATTCAACTATATTCCTAAAATATCTAAATTTGACTTAAAAAGTGTGATATAAAATATCGGCCTTTAGAATACGGTATATATAATTATATGTTTTTTTATATTTTTTATAAAACCCTCCAGCGACCCTTAGAAACAGTCTCCCGATCCTCATTTGGATCACCACCATGGGTTTGGGAACTATTGCACTATATTGTGTACTTTCGGACATAGCAATCTCCCATGCACCACGCATATATGCATCCCTTACAAGATCAATAACTTAAAATACGAACCCATCCAGGCAGTCTCTGCAGTGCCTAAATAAATGCTGGGGTCCTCCTTCATCGAAGGAAGGGTGCCGGCTGTCCAGCCGTTCACGGCGCCTGCTGACAAAGTGCCCAGCGATGCCGCCATGCACGCGGCCACCTGGAGCACAAACACACCTTAGCTACACACACACACACACACACACGATGGAATATATCTTATAAAAGTTATCACTTTCATGAGGGATGAAAGGCTTAACATGGACACAGATGTATAGGCCTACCAGTCTACTGGATGTGGATAAGAAAGATCGACAGGAACCTGAACCGTGTCCCCCATGCCACAGGCCTCTTCAATGACTCCTTGTCTTTGCTGCCACTGATCTCATCTCTCCGGTCAAATTTGGACAACTTAGCACTCTCTGGTCTCAATAAGAACCTTACCCTGGAAATATGCTTTCACCACACCTTATCCTCACATTCGCAACATGGTATCTATTTCTCACAGTATACACTCCCCATTCTAGTTTTATCTTGTCATGATATTTATGCATCAGCTCTCAAACAGTTGGATCACATTTCAAAATATAGTGTATTCTGCCACCTGCAGCAGGCTTGATAAAAATCTTCTGGAATCGAGTGTAGGAATTCATTCCTGTTTAACAGTGTATCAGTTATCTTACCCTGGTTCCTTATGCACATTGCAGATCATGATCTTTGGCCTTAATTTTCCCATACTTTTTGTGCAAACTTGCTCTACATTTTCCAATTTCTGAGCTGATTCATTCCTTGTGTTCTCATCATCAAAGTTCATAACAATGTTACCTCCAAATTTTCCACAATGTTGGTAGCTGGATATGCCTTGTGAAGGCAAGGTCTACAGTCCAGTTTATTTTATTCCTGTTTGATTCCCGTCAGATGAGCACATTTCACATGCCACCACTTAGAACACAAACAACATGCTATCCACTTCTCGCCTGTAAAACATTCACAGACGTGACACAAAGCTTTCCCGCCCCAGGCCCTGCCAATCATTGTCGACACAACAGCTTCCGTATGGAGCTCACGCCACACACGTCCGCCCGCTACCAAGACTCACTCCGGCGGACCAGGTTCAATTCCACTACTCTTTCTTGGAAGCAACACTTACCACAGCGGGTATCTTCGTCCACAAATCCTTCAGGTCACGTGACACTTTCCTGGCCTACGACCTTTTCCCCTTTCCTTGCCGTATCAACGGTTCTCTGTACTCGCTCTTCCTTCCTAACCCTATTGTCTTGATTTCCAGTGACTTCATGCATGTTTCCTTCCCCAAGCCTTCCGATCTTGATGCCTGTCACACGTCTTTTTCCTACCTGCACTTTTGCCCGGCGTCTGTGCGAGGGGGCGATCCTACGCAACTCCATGGACACTCCCTCTTGTTCTTTTACGGAACTCCTGGATGTTTCACGCGTATACCACAAGCGTGTGTATCCTTGGCAATTCTTGTATTTTCCTAAGCAAACGTCTATCACAGACTCCTGCCAAAATAGGTCGCATGTAGTCCTGGAATCATGTCTCGTCACGTCCGAGGCCATTGTCATCTATCCTTCGAGGCATCACCAGTGGTTAGATAATCTCAATATTCCCCATCTTGTAAAACTGCCTACCCCATCTCCAGTTGATCTAAACAGCGACAGCATTGCATCCCTGAGCTCCTCCAGGAAATTAATACTACCTTACTCCAACACCCTCTCTTCACGAGGGTCCACCCCCATGTTGTGTATCCATACCTCAGTGGCCTCGCCCTGGTACTGATTATGCTCTGTGTACGATTCATTGTTTATTGTTTCTTGCTCCGACGCCGTTACTGGGAGTTCCGTGCGGCGGTCTTCACGACGGGTCCAGCCACTGTGTCTGCGCCGCCATCGACATACTTGTATCTTCTTTATACAAGAAGTTATGCAACAGTTCCCATCTTTTTCACAGTTTTCCCTATGACCATGTTCCTAGGACATCTCTCCTAGGTCCAATTATGTCATCTGTTTCTGCTGTACAATTTTTTTTGGTGTATTTATCCAGTTTTTATAACATGTTTCTGTACCTTCATAGACTGATCTTGATACTACTCTCTGATTTACGAATGATTTCTTATGTCGCCCCATGTTATTAACATTGCCCTCAAGGTTAAGATAATTACCATTAGTTTATTTCTTTCTTGTAAGAGGATCTCACATCCCCTTGATTTCATGCAAAACCTTGTTGATATATACCTACCATTTTCCCACATGTCTTCAACAATGTGTTAATCTTAATTTCGCTACATATCCCAATGGTTTTCGGATGGTCTGGATATTTCCCTTTTATCGTGACATTTGAAATGTTCCTTTTTTTTTTTTACGTGTTAGCCTATAGCACCGGTAGGCTTTCTTCAGGGGCCTGGTGGTCTGCTCCAGCCCGCAATGGCGCAGGCAAGTGTTTATAGTGGCGCCACCTATTCTTGGCTCATGCTGCTCCCCGGAGCTCATTCCTGATTTACTTGGACGGTTTCCCCAAGAGTCCGGGTTGTTGATAGGTGGCCTTCAGGACAGCATGTGGGTAATCTTAGTGGAGTAGGTAGGAAGACACCTACCGAAACGGGCGTAAGTCACTCCCAGTGAGGTATATATGGGAAGCGAGGAGGGTGCTGAAGCCTTCCAAAGACCCTTCCCATGTCCTCACTATCCGTTTCCCTATTGTCTCATCAACACCAGAGTAGTTCAGCATGCTCTCTAAAGACAGATCCTCTCTCTCTCCACATCACACTACATTCACACAACATACACACCTTTTCCCAAAATTTCAAATTCAAAATGGCAGAAAAACGCAATGCCTCGGAGTTCCCGCCGGGGGGGGGGAGGGACAAATTCCCCCAGGGAGGGCTCCCCTTCTGGTTGCCGACTTGAGAAATGTTTTGATAACTCCTCGAACCTCTTTCTTATCAATTTCTGCAACATTCGCGGTCTTTGCTCTAATTTTTATTCTGTGGAACACCATCTCTCCTCCTCTAAACCTCACCTTCTCTTCCTCACCGAAACAAAGGTTTCTGAGGCTACTGACAGCAATCTCTACTCTGTTCCCTTCTACTATCTCTATCCTAAATTTCAATCCAAAGCTGGATGTTGCGCCTACGTGCGCAACGACATCACTTGCTCTCGTGCCCACGACCTTGACTCCAGAATTTTCCACCATCTGGCTAAGACTTCATTGTCATTCTATTATTAAATATATCTGTGATGTTTATCTCTCACCTAACTCTATTAACTATGTAAAATTCTTTGACTACTTGAACTCTAAAATGGAGCACATCTTGACCCACTCTCCCTTCGCTGAAATCTCCATCCTAGGAGCTTTCAATGTTCACCACCAGCTTTGGCTTTCATCCTCTTTCAACAACAAGCCAACTACCACAACCTCAACTCAACAGACCTCAGCTCCTGGTTCAGCAATTCTACACGTATTCCTACCCGGACCGCTCCCAAGACATACCCCACATAACTTGGGATTGTTGTTTTGGACCTTTTTTTCCTTTCTTTTGTCTCAGGCTAAATTATAAATCCTGGAAGGATCTGATTTTCCATTGATTATTCCTTTCCATTATTAATTATTAATTTATATACCCTTTTTTTTTTTTTTTTTTTAACATTAACATTAATAGATATAATATTACTGTAGATTGATTGAGTCTTAATAATCCACTTAATGTTTGTTCCAAATTCAGCATATACTTTGTTTTCTTCAACAATAAAAAAGAATAAGAATAAGAGCTAAAATATGCTTCGTTTACTAATTTATTTTTGTTCTGCTTCCGAATTCCAATGCGAATGACAATGTAAATTATAGTTCATTATCGCTGATAAAAAAAAACACATTTGTTTCCATTTATACTCAGTGAAATGAAAAGAGTACTTAATGACAGAAAATGTAGTAAAAATCAGTGAAGAAAAATTAAACGTATACATTCTTTATTTATAACATGAACTAAATGATTAAGAAGTATATCATAAAAAAAGGGAAAGTGTGCTGCTTTTGTTGTAATTGTGTTAAGTTGTCACGCTCATCTCAATGCCGTATACATACAGCAACGTGGAATATGCAGACATGGTGTTCATTATACGAGCTCTGTTACGGGTAACGGGAGTGCCATGGCTGCTTTATAATACTCAGGAGAACACCTAAACAGTAAGTCCTTCCTTCACACACACACAAAACATTCCTCACGGGACACCCTGTATATAAATATAAATAGAACCACAAGTCCACAACCATCCTGCAGTCAAATTTGCCCCTATTTTTGTACTTAATTTCATCCCGGGATCTCCCGGGATGTGCAAAAATATCCCGAGATTATTAAACCTTGAAAATTGTCCGGGATCCCGGGAAACAAACCCTACCTCTAACCCTTCTACTTACTCTGTCAAACTGTTCTCTCCGTTGGGTTCCTCCGATCACAACCTTATTTCTGTATCCTGTCCTATCGCTCCTGTGCACCCTCTGGACCCACCGAAGAGGCGATGCTTCTGGCATTTTGCTTCAGCTCGGTGGGACGACCTGAAGATGTACTTTTCCGATTTCCCGTGGAATGATTACTGCTTCCAGGAGAGAGACCCCTCTGTGTGTGCCCAGCGCATCACAGAGGTGATTGTCTCTGGAATGGAGGCACACATTCCACGTACTTTTTCTACCACTCATGCTAAAAACCCTTGGTTAATCATGCCTGTTCTCGTGCTATCAAAGATAGAGAGGCAGCTCACAAAAGGTAAGTATCAGAGCCTTCGTACTCCTGCTAATCATGATCTTTATATTTCTGCCCGGAATCGTGCCAAATCTATTCTTCGACTTACCAAAACAATTTTATTAGTAAGAAATGTCAATACCTAGCATTTTCTAATTCTTCCCGGGACTTCTGGCACCTAGCCAAAAATATCTCCTCCAATTGTACTTCTTCATCTTTCCCTTTTTTCCTTAACCCTGACGGCAGCACCACCGTCTCATCTATCTCTCCACTCTGGACGATTCTGGGCATAGTCCTCCTACACATCCCCCCTCTGACTCCTTTAGGCTATGCCTGTTATTAAGATTCTTAAAAACTGATTTCTATGCCCTCTCTGGCCTCAACCCTCAGAAGGCTTATGGACCTGATGGAGTGCCTCCTATTGTTCTTAAAAACTGTGCTTCCGTGCTGACACCCTGCCTGGTCAAACTCTTTCGCCTCTGTCTGTCAACATCTACCTTTCCTTCTTGCTGGTAGTACGCCTTCATACAGCCTGTGCCTAAGAAGGGTGACCGTTCCAATCCCTTAAACTACCGCCCTATAACTTTACTTTCCTGTTTATCTAAAGCTTTTGAATCAATCCTTAACCGGAAGATTCAAAAGCACCTTTCCACTCCTGACCTTCTATCAGATCACCAGTATGGGTTCCGCAAGGAGCGTTCTACTGGCGATCTTCTTGCTCTCTTAACTGACTCTTGGTCATCCTCTCTTAGCCGTTTCGGTGAAACTTTCTCAGTTGCGCTAGACATATCGAAAGCTTTCGATAGAGTCTGGCACAAGTCTTTGCTTTCTAAACTGCCCTCTTTCGGATTCTATCCTTCTCTCTGTTCCTTTATCTCCAGTTTCCTCTTCGGCCGTTCTGTCTCTATTGTGGTAGACGCGGTCACTGTTCTTCCCCTAAACTGTGTTTAGGACTCTGTTCTATCACCCACTCTCTTCCTGTTATTCATCAATGATCTTCTTTCTATAACAAACTGTCCTATCCGCTCATACGCTGAGTGACGACTCCACTCTGCATTCAACTTCTTTCAACAGAAGACCTTCTCAACAGGAATTACAAGACTCCAGACTGGAGGCTGCAGAACGCTTAACATCAGACCTTGATATTATTTCCGATTGGGGTAAAAGGAACCTTGTGTCCTTCAGTGCCTCAAAAACCCAATTTCTCCACCTATCAACTCGACACAATCTTCCAAACACCTATCCCCTATTCTTCGACAACACTCAGCTGTCACCTTCTTCAACACTAAATATCTTCGGTCGGTTCAATATCTCAACTGGAAACTTCGCATCTCCTCTCTTACTGAATCAACTTCCTCGAGATTGGGCGTTCTGTATCGTCTCCCCTAGTTCTTCTCCCCCGCACAGATCCTTTCCATATGTAGGGGCCTTGTCCGCTCTCGTATGGAGTATGCATCTCACGTGTGGGGGGCTCCACTCACACAGCTCTTCTGGACAGAGTGGAGTCTAAGGCTCTTCGTCTCATCAGCTCTCCTCCTCTTACTGACAGCCTTCTACCTCTTAAATTCCGCCGCCATGTTGCATCTCTTTCTATCTTCTATCGACATTTTCATGCGGACTGCTCTTCTGAACTTGCTAACTGCACGCCTCCCCCCTCCTGCGGCCCCGCTGCACACGACTTTCTACTCATACTCATCCCTATACTGTCCAAGCCCCTTATGCAAGAGTTAATCAGCATCTCAATTCGATTTCGATACTTTATTTATTTATTTATCTATTGCTATATATTTATTTATTTATTTATTATTTTTTTTTTTTTGCCTTTTTGCACGTTCAATTTGAGGACAAATTGTCCGCGTAGCCGAGCAATGTTATGTACGGAATTTTCTATATCGTTCGATGATCACGTGAAGACGTTAATCCTGTCATGCCTGCATTTTTCGAGCCAGCGTCACATCAGACCATCGCCGGCCGACGGGCCATTAAGGTCGGGTTCCTACTTCTATTCCGTTGACGTTAATGACGTCAAAATGACGTGATATAAATGGCGGCCGCTCGAAACGGAGGAGATGGGCGCCGTCATGACACCACACCGTCACGCCGTTTGTTGACAAACAAAGCATGGGCCGCATGGACGACAGCGACTTCTTGACTGTTGCCTTTGTACTAGCTACTGGGTCAGTAGACAGGGCAGCTAGAAGGAGGCGAAGGTTCTGGACACGCCAACAATTAAATTTCAAGCCTTAAAAATATTATTATAAATATTACAGATCATTACGTGTGAAATGTCAGGACAACCACACTCCCAGACAGGACAACATATGTACACTCTACAAGGGAGAAGTGGGAAAACCCACTCCAAGGCAGGCTCTAAGGTCTGTTCAGGCAGACAGCTTGATAAATAACTAAAACCCACGTGGTCGGCCGTGAGACCTCCCGCTTTGATTTGCCTACGTACATCCTTAGTTTTCAGCCCGTATGAAGTACTCTCGATACTAAAATTCACGTTTGGTGGTGGATAGAACGATATATGAACATAAATTAAAACTGTTAATCGAGATCCATACGCCATCGAAAAGGAACAAATGTGTTCAAATAGTGAGACACTGCCAGACATATTTACTATTTTCTGGTTTCTTTACCCAACCCAGACTACACCATGAACAACACGAAGGTCCACAAGAGTCTACAGACGTACAAGCATTTCACAGGTGGTTGATAGGTGAAGGAAGTGTGTTACAGCGAGTTTTCTACGCCAGCCACCCTTCACCTGAGGCAGGGCATGTCTGGAAGCACGTATGCGTTGTCATACATTTTGACCATCTTATTTTACTGTGTACTTCCAGAATTTTTGCAAAGCTAACACCATTTCAGTTCATATGTTAACCACCATTGACACATTATAAATCTATCCCACATGAAAAAAAAATCAATGTGGTAATATCAACAAAAAATGAAGACCCTAAACAAGTATAGAGATACATGCACAACTGCGCTTGTCCTTGCTCGGGGCTTTCAGTAAAATTTACGAAGTAAACAATAATTACCTGTTATGAAGTGCCTTCCACACACTTTCCAGAGATCTGTTTTTAAAGTTTGGGCTCTGGGCACTTCCGCAAACTTTCCAGAGGTCAGGATTTGAAGTCTGGGCTCTGGAAATCCTTGATAACCGGAGGCTGCTGCTTTCCCTCGTCAAATATCTGCGGTGATCATCACGAGTCGGCACTCTAGGAATGCCATGGAAAGAGTTTGTTGGACGTATTTCAACACCCAATCACGTGACGCAACATAAGTGTGGCATCGTTGTTCTTACACCCACACCCACAAACAAGCAACCAGAAGCTAAAGACAACCCGAGGAGTTACTATAGTCTCCGTGAGACAACTCGTCCTCGCCTCAGTCGCCTGTCGGCGTTACCATAGTGACCGAGTTTGTTAGGTCTCACGCTCCCATGATGCACCGCGGCGTGACGTCAATCGAAAACACTGTTGATTGAATTCTCATCATCTGCTTGCCTACTGAAGTCGCCGTCTGTTCACAATATCATTTTGGTATGGGAGACTGCCATGTGGGGAACTGAAATAGTTCGCAAATGACCCCCGGAGGTTCTCTGCAACAGAAGCATAGCTGCCTTGTATAGGCCAACCGGTGGGGTTTTTTACGTCTGGGCGCGGTGGTGTGTGTTGTTGCCACACTTCCAGTTCTCAACGAAAAATGTTTATCACCACACGTAATAGACCCACATAATGCAAATATATCTAAATTATTATTATATAGAAATTTAACTATATATCATTTTGTATCAAAGTACTTCCATTTCATATTTTCATGATATCTACACCTTTTCACCCTCAAATTTAAAAAGTTGAATTTCAAATTAAAAAAGTTGAAATTCAAATTAAAAAAGTTGAAATTCAAATTTAAAAAGTTGAAATTCAAATAAAAAAGTTGAAATTCAAATTTAAAAAGTTGAAATTAAAATTAAAAAAAGTTGAAATTCAAATTTAAAAAGTTGAAATTCAAATTAAAAAAGTTGAATTTCAAATTTAAAAAGTTGAATTTCAAATTAAAAAAGTTGAATTTCAAATTGAAAAGGTTGAAGTTCAATTAATAGATGAAGTGCAAGTCATAGAAAGATATATGCAATGCCTACATACATAAATGCATACACCCACAAACTTATATATATATATATATATATATATATATATATATATATATATATATATATATATATATATATATATATATATATATATATATATATATATATATATATATATATATATATATATATATATATACAATATACGTATGTGAAGGTATTCAATATGTATTTAATACGAAATTCAACTTTTTTAATATGAAATTCAACTTTTTTAATTTGAAATTCAACTTTTTTAATTTGAGGGTGAAAAGGTGTAGAATATTCAGCATCTCTGGAAGGTCACTACCGCCGCCGACCCTGACCAAAAAAGTAAACTTAATTTCATCTCTCGCCGGGACCCCACGCGGGGTTCGGTTCCCACTGTCATCGCTCAGACGGGGACGTTCGTGACGTCATTGACGTTGGCGGCCATCGTAAAAAACGGAATAGTGGCAACCGGCCTAAAGGCCCGTTCACTCTGTGCCGACTCTGGGCCATGAAAACCCAGCGGCTCGGAGTATGCGAGGTCTTGGGTGTGAAATATTGATGTGAATGGGTTGCACATGTGGTCAGAAAGAGATCTAGAAACGATTGCCGGATGCTAATTCCGCACAATGTGAAGGGCTGGGTTGTCGTGGGCTAGAGTCGGCACAGTGTGAACCACACTGACATCGGAAATCAACGTTGTCCAGTGTTATGGTATTTATACAAAATCATTCTTATTACCCTAAAAACGAAACAATCTTAACACTATAGCCTTATTGGATCATCAAATTATTAATTAAATTCACTTAGAAGTGATAAATAGCTGACATATGAGAGGAAGAGGTGTTGGAATTTAATAAAGTTACTAATAACCAATTTCTAGTCACTCGACTGAGACATCCCCAAAAACTTCGAAAAAGGACTCACCGCCACTCGCTACACACGATGGCTCGAGGTCAGGTCACTTAGGATAAGATTGCAAACGATGAACATGCAAAATCTTGTCAGTACTAACAAAAAATCTTACTACTTAGCTGTGTGTGTGTGTGTGTGTGTGTGTGTGTGACACACACACACACACACACACACACACACACACACACACACACACACACTGGACTTTTTTCTCTCATTTATTTCTCTCTCTCTCTCTCTCTCTCTCTCTCTCTCTCTCTCTCTCTCTCTCTCTCTCTCTCTCTCTCTCTCTGAATGAAGTGAATATTTATTTTTTCGATAAAAAAATAGCATGTATAGATATTATGGATGTACTCGATCATAATCTAATAACAATAACAATATATATTAGCAACCTAAAAAAAGAATCGGACATGAAGAATTATCCAGTAAATCCAATAAATAAATCCAATAATAAAATAATGGAGACGGGAGCTATGATGGAAACGAAAAGCAGGACAAAATGGTGGGAACTTGGGAAGACGGTCAGCCGGATGCCGGATGCCGGCTGAATCGATTCTTCTCGGCACCCGGTACCGGTACCCAGTGCCGAGAAGAATCGATTCAGCCGGCACCCGGTACCGGTACCCAGTGCCGGGAAGACTCATGATCACTCGGCACTGTTTGGTACCGGTACCGGTTGATCTTAGTGACGCTCGGCGGCGCGCGGGGCTCGCCAGTCGCCATGTGGTACTGGTATGGGCCCTGTGGAGACGATAAGCCTTGAATGTTGTGCTCGGTGCTGAGTCACTGTCTCGCTGACCGTCTTCCCAAGTTCCCACCATTTTGTCCTGCTTTTCGTTACCATCATAGCTCCCGTCTCCATTATTTTATTATTGGATTTATTGGATGATTCTTCATGTCCGAATCTTTTTTTTTTTAGGATACTAATATATATTGTTATTGTTATTAGACTATGAGTACATCCATAATAACTACGTATACATATGCTATTCTTTTTATCGAAAAAAATATTCACTTCATTCAGGGGAGAGAGAGAGAGAGAGAGAGAGAGAGAGAGAGAGAGAGAGAGAGAGAGAGAGAGAGAGAGAGAGAGAGAGAGAGAGAGAGAGAGAGAGAGAGAGAGAGAGAGAGAGAGAGAGAGAGAGAGAGAGAGAGAGATTTACATAGATTTACATAGAAAATCAGACCACACAGACCCCATGGTCCAGACTAGGTGGTCTGTCCTTAAACCTAAGTGATTTTACATTAATCAGAAGGCTCCTAAACGTTGCATTTCTACTCTAGTTGATATTAAGTTGAAGGAAGTGACGGTCGAACTTATTTTCGAAGGAGTCAATCGTGTTACACTGGACCACTGATGGTGGAAGCTTATTCCATTCTCGCACTACAACGTTGGTGAAGAAAAATTTGGTGCAGTCTGAATTTACTTGTCTTCATTTGAGTTTTACGCCATTGTTCCTCGTGCGCAAAGTGTCATCGATCATAAACAATGTTGATCTGTCTACATTCGTGAAACCATTAAGTATTTTAAAACATTCGATCAGTTTTCCTCGGAGGCGACGTTTCTCAAGAGAGAACATGTTAAGGGTAGAAAGCCTTTGTTCGTAGGATTTGTTGCGCAAGGAAGGGATCATTTTCGTTGCCCGACGCTGAACACCTTCTAGGAGAGAGAGAGAGAGAGAGAGAGAGAGAGAGAGAGAGAGAGAGAGAGAGAGAGAGAGAGAGAGAGAGAGAGAGAGAGAGAGAGTTATCTTTACAGAAAATTTATTTAGGAATTTCATCAGACGGCATTAAGATAAAAATAAACTCTTTTGGGTACCGGTACCGGTACCGGTACTAACGGTACCTGAGTTTTCGGTACTACCGGTACTCAAATTAACGGTACCTGCTCATCCCTACTAACTGAGTGATTGGCGGCCTGCCTCTGAAGAGATATATTTTTTTACTTCACAGATGGCGCGCTGCTCGAATCAGTAGTTAAAACAATTATTATGTTCATGCATATTTATTTATTTTATCAAGTTATTTCACTTATTATTTTGTGTAAAGAAATACTTCAATATAGTAAATTCTTTCATCTTTCATTTAGTTAGTCATTTAGACAAATATTTATTTTATTTGTCTCATTACGGGTCCAACGATTGCGATTGTGTAAACTACTGTTCAAGGCTTATTTTAGCTCGAACGATAGACACATCCTGGTTCCAGCATCGGACCGAGACTTGTGCCAGTAGGGAATAGATAATTGCCTAATCCCCGGCTATAATCACCTAAATCCTAATAGAGGAAGATGCTGGGAATGCGTGGCAGAGCTGCGGGGCAGGGCTGACCCGCAGTCGCCAACACCGAAACGGTTTGGTAAGAATGGTTTTACTATAGTACTGCTTGTGTGACATCGAGAGCACGTTCGACAGGGTGTGGCACACAGCCCTTGTTATAAAGAGTCAATGCAGCTGGCGTGGGCGGGCAATCCTGCAACTCTTTATGTAATAGATTAACTGCTGGACAGATTCCTGAGGGTAACCGTTGATGGACGAGAGTCAGATGTAACCCATCCGAGCAGGTGTCCCTGCTGAATCTCATTCCTAGAGTAAAGGTCTACGCTGGTGATCTTAAACCTCTAGAACCACATCTATGGTCTAGAGTAGGAGGCAGCCATTATGTCACAGCTAAGAACAATACGCTGAGCCGCATCGTAGCCTGGAACAATATGTGGCAAGTATAACATTTAGCGAAGTAAACCACGTCTCCTACGGCTTCGCTGCAGATGGCTTTCTACTCTATGTCATCCTTATTTTATTAAATTCCAAGAATTAATCAGCATCTGCATTCTTTTATCATTTAATTTGGTAAACTCTAGAACAGCCGTCCTTTGTCTGTATTTCCTCCTGCCTACAACTCTAGCGCTCCCAAACAGAGTGCCAAGACACTTCCCCAAACCCTCTCTCTCGGCTACTCTACTCGGCTTAAAATAACGAGTTTTTTGCCCTTATAAATTTTTTATAACATAGTTAATAAAAATACCGCTTAGGCATCATCAACAACATCAATAATATATCCGTAATAATGATAACAAAAATGACGAAACATTCTGAGTTGCGCAGCTTTTATACGTTACGTATAAAAGATGTCATCTTCCCGTATTACGTAAATTAGCCAGTCCGCCGCTACATTCCACACGCCACTTCATTAAGCCACATTAATTGTAATTGAAACGATGGCTGGGAGACACAAGAACAGCCCCATTCTTTCTAAAATCAGAAGGCTGAACCAAATGCAATTTCATATCTAAGGGGAGCACCAGTTGCTTAGCCTTTAAGTTTTAAATTTAATTGTCATTAAATCTGGTTTTTATTTTTATAAATGTATTAAATAAACAACTGAGCCGGAAAGTACTAGTGTTATTTGTAATGTTCACTTTTTACTGTATAACAAAAGTTTACACATGATGGATTAATTACAATGCATACATTTATCCTAAACATACCTGTAAAGGCACAGCCTACTGCCAACAAGCACGTATGCTTTGTGTTGTGTTGGAGTCTGGAAGCAGTATGGTATCCTTTTTCTGATGGATATAATAATTCAGAAAAGCCGCAAATTTAACGGGTGTAACTTTTTGTGCTTTATTATTATTCAATAATACAATATTAAAAAAAAAAATTGTATAAATTCACAAAGTTCATCGGTTCTCTTCGTCTCCTGGTAAGTTCAAGCGAGGCTGATTTGTCTGTGTTATCTGATAACTATTATTATTCATCACAGCCGCCTATGGGTAACTAATTAAGTCACTCACCTGCGTCCACAGTCTGCCCCTCTTGCTACTAGGCTGAGCCGCGATGGACGGGACTTCACCAACAGCAGGTTTCTGTGTTGACCCGCCAGCCTCTTCCTTCACTGTATTACACATATCGAGCAGTCTCCAACGTAGCACCTACAGAAGCGAGTCGCAACTTATTTTTGGATCTAGAATGATATGGTGCGACAGAAAATATAACATTCATTCCATAAAGAAACCAAGTGTTCATTGTGAAGTGGCATTATCGGTTTGTGTAAACTCACTGTGATCATACAACGTCTTGGCTGTACCCCTCACCCATCCAGAGTCAGCTGAATACTGGCACAGTGGCACGGTGCGTCGGTGCCAGTGATCAGTGTTGGGCTGGCTGTGGCACCCCGCGCCCCACAGAGTTGGGGGGAGTCAACGCTAGGTACAATTGTTTGCCCCACATAATGATACTGGCAGAGAATGAGAACCCGCAAAATACTTCGAAATAATTCTCAATACTGACCCTATAAGACTCATTTCAATCCACAATCTTGGTAAAATTGAGTTAGTCGATTTTTAGTATTCAGGTGGGCGGCCACTGCACATAAGCAAGAGAGGATTAATTGTGCCAGACTGCTGGGCGGGACTGCAAAACAACCTAAGACCATGACTAGTGGTGTCAATTCAACGACTTTTTCGCTGGTGCTGGAAGTTTCCTTTTTTACTTTTTTTTTTATAATTTAGGGAGGATTAAACAGTATATACTCGTCTCTTTTCTAAGGTTCAGTAAGTAGCTCCACTTTGTATGGGATGGAGTAGGTCGACTCCACGTCAGACTACTCCATTAGTTGTTTGGTGAAGTGAGCGTGGTGGACAGTATGGCTACAATTAGATAACTACATACGTTACCACTCTGTCCGCTCTCATCAAGTCCTGGCGTGAGAAAATTTCACGCATATCAGTCTGCGGAGACCTTCCCACCTAATCTTCACGTATTTCTCTCTCTCTCTCTCTCTCTCTCTCTCACACACACACACACACACACACACACACACACACACACATACACACACACGGCCCGGTAGCTAAGTGGATAGAGCATCTGCTTCACAACCAGAAGGCCCGCCCTTGAAATATGATATATTCCTGCTCACACTTTCGTTTGCAAGTATAAAAGAATAAACTATTTTTCAAGTCTATTTACAAACTGAAAAATGTGTCCTAGCATAAAGAGATGGCCACTATAGAATACTCCCTCTACTCTTAACTTGTCCCTGGTGTGGAATTCAATACGCAATCAGCGTTGGTAGAGTGAAATGTTCGTTCTGATGTACTGTATATTCATTATTTGTGTTTCCATTGGAAGAGTGGAACGTTCGCTTAATCCAAGGGATTAAGGCCCATAGTGTTAGTCTTCCCCATTCCCTACCCGTCCCCATCCCCATACGCGGGACTGGGGTATGGACAAGCCGCCCCGTGACCATCCGCGGGACAGATATGAGGGACCAATCCGCAGGTCATAATAATGTTGGCAGCACTTTTAAACCAATAATTACAGAAAACGAAATAAATAATGATTTTTTTACACACCATTGTATTCATATACATTATATATCATAAAACAAAACAATAGCGTTGTTGATCTACAAATAAATAACAAGTAACGCGGGTAAGTTAATTTATGAGACAGGTTGGTATCCATGACTCATCACACACACCTGGCCAACCACACCGGAGTTGCCAGGTCGTGTCATTTATGGCATTTATGTCTTAAATCAACGTGGTCGCCAAGAAATGCTATTTTTATGGTATATGTTAAGTATTCCCATCCTAATGCCATATTTAGTCATCAATCTGCCGTCTTTTGCCATTCTTGGGGACAATTATAAATTAATTTTCAGGAATAACTACGTTTACAATCAAATGGAAACACCAGTGTCTTTACAAACTAAAAAATATATATTAATTTTAGCAAAGTTTGCAATATAATATCAATCATACAAATATTCTGATACTTTTCAATAATAATGTCCTTCTATAATAACAAATAGAACACTATTTACTCATGAAATATACGAAGGAAAAGCCGAAGATGTCCTCTCTATCCCGCGGAGTCAACACTTTTCACACCCCATCCGCACCCTCACGGGGTAGCGTAAAGCAACCCCAACCACATGGGGACGCTTTACACTACAGTTTATGGCCACGGGTAAGGGATGGGGATGGGATGGGAATGGGGAAATCTAACACTATGGCCGTAAGCCTTAATCCCTTGTCTTTAAAGCCGCGTCCACACTATAGTCTGTTCGGAGCATGAAGTCGGTTCAAGGTGTGGCAGATTCCAGAATTCCCAAGAGTGCAGCTCTGCCAGTTCGACCGCCAATTATCAGATTAGCGCTCTCTCCCGGCCTACCCACCCACAACCCACCTGTTTATCTCTCTCTCCCAGTCAGCGCCTTGCCCTCACTCCGAGAGGTCAAACCGCACGCGCTCCCACTTCCGTGACCTCTCTCGCTTGCGATTCCACCCTCGTGTGCTGTACTGAACTGTACTGTAGATCTTGCTGAGCTGTGTGCCGTGTGCTATTTCGCGTCGTGCTGCGTACTGCTTATTGTCAACCGAGTTAGCTGCCCGCAGAGGTGTGCTGTTTGCTGTGCGACCACGTGCTTCGCTGGACAGGATTAAGTGTTGCCCTTATTTTTACTACCTCTCTCCGCCTGTATCTACCCTCTCGCAGTAGCGCCCTGTAAAACATATATACACCTATACACAAAACACAGTGTTACACTCTTTCCGCCACATTCTTTATATATTTCCAGATTCCACTCCGACGCCACTTCCTACGCAGGTGTTCAGACTTACCTGACCTGACTTGACCAGATTATTCCCCAGAGACCAGTAATCCTCCCTCCCTCTATCTCTCTCTCTCTCTCTCTCTCTCTCACTCTCTCGCCCTCTCTCTCTCTCTCTCTCTCTCTCTCTCTCTCTCTCTCTCTCTCTCTCTCTCTCTCTCTCTCTCTCTCTCTCTCTCTCTCTCTCTCTCTCTCTCTCTCTCTCTCTCTCTCTCTCTCTCTCTCTCTCTCTCTCTCTCTCTCTCACTTATCCTCGCTTATTCACGCACGCGTCCCTCTGCCCTACGAAAAAGTAAAAGCAAAGCAAATATATAGATACCTCCTCCTTACCAAGATGGCGCTAAAGAAATGTTCGACTTGCACAGGAAACTTCTCTGGTCATTTCTTCTCAGGACGATCGACCGTCTGCAAGATCTGCCTGTTGACTCAGCAGATGGAAACGAGACTCCTTCAACAGGACGAAAGGTTGACGGCTGGCGAGAAGAAGATCACCGAACTAACAAGTACTGTTGATACCTTGCAGGAGTTTATCCAGGCCAACATCGTCGCCCCTCCTGCAATTGACGCCTCATCACCCTCCTCACCTGCACTCGATGCCCAGCCACCTTCCGAAGAAGGCACGTCACAGGGAACCGGTAGAGCTGACGCTGAATGCTTCACCCCCGTGAGAGGAGGAGCCAGACCCGCCCCTAGAGCCATTTATCCTACTCATTGCTACAACAGATTTCCCATACTGGAGGAGGAGGACGAGGAACAGAGCACCTTCTTGGTCGGTGACTCTATGATTCGCCATCAGGTGGTTGAATTCTGTGGCAGAGTCCCCCGTCGTAGGCGTAACTACTGTTATCCTGGAGCTGGTGTTGACGACATCACAGCTGCACTGGACGAGGTCTCCGCTGTGGCCTCTAATGACTCACTCTTTGTTCTCCACACAGGTACAAACGACGTCACCACGACCCGGTCTGAGGAACTGCTGGACAAGTACCGTAGGCTCATCCAGCAGTATAAGACTAAATCCCCTAATATTTTGATTTCAGGAATTCTACCACGGACATGGGATGAGGGCGACTTCTACAGTAAGGCCTTCAGCCTCAACAACCGCCTGCAGACTCTCTGCGGAGAGCTTGACGTCGAATTCCTTAACGCCTGGAACGATTTCTACGGCCAGAGTAGACTTTTCCAAAGGGACGGCATACACCTGTCCCCCATCGGGGCAGCCAGATTTGGAAGGCTCCTCAACAACGCCGTACGTAACGCCCGAACAACAAAAAACGACTCTCAGCCACGTCCTTCCATCCCGCCCGTGTAAATAGACACCTCACACCGCAACAGACTCGTAACATTGAACCCTCCAGTACCTCTATTACCAAGCTTCAAGATAACCTGAGAGTCCTTAGTTTCAATGCGCGTAGCCTAAGAAACAAATTTGATGAACTGCGATGTCTTGCTCTGACAGAAAACTTTGACGTAATTGCTATAACCGAAACATTTATCGACACCACTAATATTGATTTAAGTTCCGAATACAACATAGATGGCTACAGATTCTTCAACAATGATCGTGTAAACCGTAGAGGGGGTGGTGTCGCCCATTTTGTCAAAAGCTACTTGCAACCTACTGACAAAACACCAAGAAACAGTAACGTTGAACATTTGTGCGTGCGAGTAAACATTGCAAAAGTCAATTTAAATATATCTGTCACTTACAGGCCTCCGGGCAATCACTTGATGGCGATCTTGAAATGTACAGCGTCTTAAGGCAGTCACTTAATAACAGCGACTCACTGATACTAGGAGACTTTAACCTCCCCATATCGACTGGGCGACACTGTCGGGTACAGAAGGTGAGTCCCATAGAATGATCGAATTTCTAGAGGAAAATTATCTAAGCCAAATGGTTTCTGAACCAACTCGACAAAATAACATACTTGACCTTGTTATAGCGACCCAAGATAACCTAGTCAGTAATGTCACGGTAGGAGAACACCTCGGTTCCTGCGATCATAAACTAGTGCGCGTTGACATTAGAGCTCAAACATCGGTGACTGAAAATAAAGTTAAGGTGCCCAATTTCAAAAGAGCCAACCTCGTAGAAATCCGACGAAAACTAATAGATATGCAACTATCAGATGACGGCAATGCAGAGGACGCCTGGCTAAACTTTAAAATCACTTACTCACTCAGCAGGACACATTTGTCCCCTTGTGCGAGAAGCGAATTAACACTAATAAAGTCCACCTTGGTTTAATAGCGAAATTAAACACTCAGTCAAGGAGAGAAAATTGTCTTACAGGTTAAAGAAAGACCAAAGCACGCCCGAAAACATTAGACTTTACAATGATGCAAGGCGACGAGTAAAAAGATTAGTGCATCAGGCAAAGCGTAGATATGAAGAAAATATTGCAGCCAACTGTAAAAATAATCCGAAATCCTTCTTCAGTTACATAAACAACAGAAAGGCGATCAGAAGTGGAATTGGACCTTTAACAAACAGCGACGGTGCACTAGTGACTGACAGCCAACACGTTGCAAACCTATTAAATAATTACTTTTCCTCGGTGTTTAATAATAACAGTCCTCCCACCACCACCAACAACACCAGTACTAATGTAAATCCCGAGCATGCATTGTCTAACTTTGAAATAAAACCCGATGAAGTCCTTAAAGCCCTCAAATCACTTAAAACAAATAAAAGTCCTGGACCTGATAAAGTATATCCAACTCTGCTGAAAGAAACAAAGAGCGAAATACTCTCCTCCCTCACAACCGTATTCAATATGTCCTTGCGACAAGGCATTGTCCCTTCAGATTGGAAAAAGGCTAACGTGACACCGATTTTAAGAAAGGAGACAAAAAAGTACCAGGTAATTACAGGCCCATTAGTCTAACTTCGGTTGTAGGTAAGCTACTTGAGGGCATAATTAGAGACAAAATTGTGAGTTACCTTGAAAGCCACTCATTAATTGGGGACTCACAACATGGCTTCCGAAACAAAAGATCCTGCCTATCAAATCTATTAACCTTTTATAACGACCTCTTCACTGTTTATGACGTAACCAAATCACTGGACGTAGTCTATCTTGATTTCCAGAAAGCGTTTGATAAAGTCCCGCATCATAAATTACTTTACAAATTAAAGCAAATAGGTATTGACGGTCAGGTAAACCAATGGATCGCGAATTGGTTGAGCAACAGACAACAAAGAGTAGTGATTGACGGATTTAACTCAGAGTGGGCGCCTGTCACTAGTGGCGTCCCTCAGGGCTCGGTTCTTGGCCCAGTGCTCTTCATTATTTACATCAACGACGTGGATGTTGGACTCAATAACCGCATTAGTAAATTTGCAGACGACACAAAGATTGGTAACTCGGTTCTCACTGACGAAGACAGGCAAAGCCTCCAAGAGGATTTGCACAAAATTTCAGCTTGGTCGGATAGATGGGAGATGCCTTTAACGTAGACAAGTGCCAGGTCCTTCAAGTTGGAACGAGGAATAAAAGTTTGATTACGAAATGCGCGGCGTTAAACTCAAAAGCGTTCAATGCGTCAAGGACTTGGGGTCAAAATCGCGTCAAACCTCAAATTCTCACAGCAATGCATCGATGCAGCAAATAAAGCGAACAGAATGTTGGGCTTCATTAAAAGAAACTTTTATTTAAGAATAAAGATGTAATACTGCTCTACAACAGTTTAGTCAGACCCCACTTGGAATATGCGGTACAGTTTTGGTCTCCCCACCATGCAAAGGATATTGCTAAATTAGAAGGTGTTCAGCGTCGGGCAACGAAAATTATCCCTTCCTTGCGCAACAAATCCTACGAAGAAAGGCTTTCTACCCTTAACATGTTCTCTCTTGAGAAACGTCGCCTCCGAGGAAAACTGATCGAATGTTTTAAAATACTTAATGGTTTCACGAATGTAGACAGATCAACATTGTTTATGATCGATGACACTTTGCGCACGAGGAACAATGGCGTAAAACTCAGATGTAGACAAGTAAATTCAGACTGCACCAAATTTTTCTTCACCAACGTTGTAGTGCGAGAATGGAATAAGCTCCCATCATCAGTGGTCCAGTGTAACACGATTGACTCCTTCAAAAATAAGCTCGACCGTCACTTCCTTCAACTTAATATCAACTAGAGTAGAAATGCAACGTTTTGGAGTCTTCTGATTAATGTAAAATCACTTAGGTTTAAGGACAGACCACCAAGTCTGGACCATGGGGTCTGTGTGGTCTGATTTTCTATGTAAATCTATGTAAATCTCTCTCCCTCTCGACCCGGGGGAGGGACCTAGGGGGACACACCGACCACCACCACCACCACCACTACCAACACCACAACGTGGCAACATGGGAAAAAATCTCTGCCACATGTCATAGAATTTATACAAATCCTTGTTATAATTCTAAACATCGACACTCATTGTACTATGTAGCTTCCTTTACTATATACAGAATATATAAAATATCGCTTTCAAATAGCACATGGATGGGAAATAAGAGAGAGACGCATGTACGAAGGCTGATTTGGCAGCATGGGTCGAGGTAAACGACGATACCAGCTCCACCCTGAACCGACTTCATGCTCTGAACAGACTTATAGGCCTCACAAGTCGACTCATGAGGCGACTCGTGCCCCCGGACTTACAAAACCAATAGAAAACGGAGGGGCATGTCCCCGCTGCCGGCAATTCTGGCGAGAGGCATTTTGAGGGCATGAGTCTAGACTCATGAGTCGTAAGCAGGTGAACCTTGGGTAGGCGGTGGCCGAACTGATAGCGTACTGGACCCACATTCACCGCGTGATGGACGACGCGGGTTCGAATCCTCACGCTACCACTCGGATTTTTCAGTCACCGCCGAGTGGCTCAAAACTACCCACATGCTGTCCTGAAGACCACCCATCAACCCGGACTCTAGAGGAAGCCGTCCAAGCGAATCAAGAACGAGTTCCGGGGGGCAGCATGAGCCAATGCAAGATGGCGCCACTATAAACACTCGCCTGCGCCAGAACGGGCTGGGCCGACCATCAGGCCCCACCTGGAAGAAGCCTTGGGCCGACCATCAGGCCCCACCGGGAAGATGCCTACCGGCGCAATAGGCAACAACGTAAAAAAAAAAAAAAAAAAAAAAAGAACATCACGGCTGGGCGCTGCTCTCAGATAATGGCTGAAAACGTTGAGGACAACATCAGGTGCACTCGGGGCAACAAATAACTGAAAAAAATAACTGCCTCGGAGTCCCCGCCTGGGGGGGGACCATAAATTCCCTCAGTGAGGATTCCCCTTCTGGCTGCCGACTTGAGAGGTGTCCTGATAACTCCTCGAACCTCCTCCCTATCAATTTTTGCAACATTCGCGGTCTCCGTTCTAATTTTCATTCTGTGGAACACCATCTCTCCTCCTCTAAACCTCACCTTCTCTTTCTCACCGAAACACAGGTTTCTGAGGCTACTGACAGCAACCTCTACTCTGTTCCCTCCTACTATCTCTAACCTAATTTTCAATCCAAAGCTGGATGTTGCGCCTACGTGCGCAACGACATCACTTGCTCTCGTGCCCACGACCTTGACTCTTCTGAATTTTCCACCATCTGGCTAAGACTTCATTGTCATTCTATTATTAAATACATCTGTGCTGTTTATCTCTCACCTAAAGGGGCTCTCACACATTCCCGGTCCCGGTCGCGACCGTCCCCGATGACTCCCGATAAGCCGGTCGCCGGTCGACCGGCTGTAAGATCGGGGATTGTCGGCGGCAGACCGCCGGTCGACCGCCGGTCGACCCTGAGGACCGTAGACGCAGCCGACCACCGCCGGTCAACTTTAAAATTTTCAAAGATATCGGCGATGCGCTCGGTCGACCGGCGGTGTGGAAAAATGTCGCCGGTCGACCGGCGGTCAGCCGCCGACACCCACGGCAGGCCGGCGGCAGACCGCCGGTAGACCGGCGGTAGACCGCGAGTGAACACCTGTGTCTGACCTGGGGATTAGCGAGGGAGGAAGGAGGAAAACGAAGAGGAACAGGTAGGAGCGAGGGATGAAGAGAGAGGGAGGAGGAGGAGAGAGGAATGGAAGAGAGAGAGAGAGAGAGAGAGAGAAAAAAAATATATATATATATATATATATATATATATATATATATATATATATATATATATATATATATATATATATATATATATATATATATATATATATATAGAGAGAGAGAGAGAGAGAGAGAGAGAGAGAGAGAGAGAGAGAGAGAGAGAGAGAGAGAGAGAGAGAGAGAGAGAGAGAGAGAGAGAGAGAAGGAAAGGAATGGAAGGAGGAATAGGTGGGAGGGAAGAGAGAGGGAGGAGGAAGAGAGAGAGAGAGAGGGATGGAGAGTGAGGAAGAGGAAGGAGAGAGGAGAAGAGAGAGAGAGAGAGAGAGAGAGAGAGAGAGAGAGAGAGAGAGAGAGAGAGAGAGAGAGAGAGAGAGAGAGAGAGAGAGAGAGAGAGAGAGAGAGAGAGAGAGAGAGAGAGAGAGAGAGAGAGAGAGAGAGAGAGAGAGTTTTATGCACACGAATGAATTTAGGTATGAAGCTGTTTATGAGGTAATTATAAATATATGAAAATGCAAAGAAAGTGTTTGCTCGTCAATGTGCAGCAGGTCTGCCGCCGGTAGGCCGGCGGTCTACCGCCGACTGACCTGCTGCAGTCGCCGGTCGGAGAAATCGAAAATCGTATATGGTCGCCGGTCTACCGCCGGTAAACCGCCGGTCTACCGCAGGCAGACCGGCGGTAAGCCGCCGGTCCGGGGATTATTGCCTATTTTGTCGGCGGTCAGGCCCCGATCGGCATATCGGGAGTCATCGGGGACGGTCGCGACCAGGACCGGGAACTCTTTGACTCTTTGAACTCTAAAGTGGAGCGCATCTTGACCCACTCTCCCTTCGCTGAAATCTCCATCTTGGGAGATTTCATTGTTCACCACCAGCTTTGGCTTTCATCTTCTTTCACTGACCAGCCTGGTGAACAAGCCTTCAACTTTGCTCTCCTCAACGACCTAGAGCAGTTGGTTCAGCACCCTACTCATATTCCCGACCGTCTTGGAGACAGGCCCAACATTCTGGACCTCTTCCTTACCTCTAATCCTTCTGCTTACTCTGTCAAACTGTTCTCTCCGTTGGGCTCCTCCGATCATAACCTTATTTCTGTATCCTGTCCTATCGCTCCTGTACATCCTCTGGACCCACCGAGGAGGCGATGCTTCTGGCATTTTGCTTCAGCTCGGTGGGACGACCTGAGGATGTACATTTCCGATTTCCCGTGGAATGATTACTGCTTCCAGGAGAGAGACCCCTCTGTGCGTGCTCTGCGCATCACAGAGGTGATTGTCTCTGGAATGGAGGCATACATTCCACGTACTTTCTCTACTCCTCATGCTAAAAAGCCTTGGTTTAATCATGCTTGTTCTCATGCTATTAAAGATAGAGAGGCAGCTCACAAAAGGTTCCAGAGCCTTCGAACTCCCATTAACTTTGATCTATACATTTCAGCCCGGAATCGTGCCAAATCTATTCTCCGACTTACCAAAACTTCTTTTATAAATAGAAAATGTCAACACCTTGCTTCTTCTAATTCTTCCCGTGACTTCTGGGATCTAGCCAAAAATATCTCCTCTCCTTAACCCTTACGGCAGCACTGCCGTCTCATCTGTCTCTAAGGCTGAACTCTTCGCTCAAACTTTCTGTAAGAACTCCACCTTGGACGATTCTGGGCATATTCCTCCTACTCATCCCCCCTCTGACTCCTTTATGCCTGTTATTAAGATTCTTCCTAATGATGTTTTCTATGCCCTCTCTGGCCTCAACTCTCAGAAGGCTTATGGACCTGATGGAGTGCCTCCTATTGTCCTTAAAAACTGTGCTTCTGTGCTGACACCCTGCCTGGTCAAACTCTTTCGTCTCTGCCTATCAACATCTATCTTTCCTTCCTGCTGGAAGTATCCCTTTGTACAGCCTGTGCCTAAGAAGGGTGACTGCTCTAATCCCTCAAACTACCGTCCAATAGCTTTACTTTCATGTATATCTAAAGCTTTTGAATCAATCCTTAACCGGAAGATTCAAAAGCACCTTTCCACTTCTAATCTTCTATCTGATCGCCAGTATGGATTCTGCAAGGGGCGTTCTACTGGCGATTTTCTTGCTCTCTTAACTGATTCTTGGTCATCCTCTCTTAGCAGTTTCGGTGAAACTTTCTCTGTTGCGCTAGACATATCGAAAGCCTTCGATAGAGTCTGGCACCAGTCTTTGCTTTCTAAACTGCCCTCTTTCGGATTCTATCCCTCTCTCTGTTCCTTTATCTCCAGTTTCCTTTCCGGCCGTTCTATCTCTGCGGTGGTAGACGGTCACTGCTCTTCCCCTAAACCTATCAACAGTGGCGTTCCACAGGGCTCTGTCCTATCACCCACTCTCTTCCTGTTATTCATCAATGATCTTCTTTCCATAAAAAACTGTCCTGTCCACTCGTACGCCGACGACTCCACTCTGCATTATTCACCTTCTTTCAATAGAAGACCATCACAACAGGAAGTACACGACTCCAGACTGGAGGCTGCAGAACGCTTAACCTCAGACCTTGCTATCATTTCCGATTGGGGAGAAGGAACCTTGTGTCCTTCAATGCCTCAAAAACTCAATTTCTCCACCTATCAACTCGACACAATCTTCCAAACACCTATCCCCTATTCTTCGACATCACTCAGCTGTCACCTTCTTCAACACTAAACATCCTCGGTCTATCCTTAACTCAAAATCTCAACTGGAAACTTCATAATATCTCCTCTCTCGCTAAATCAGCTTCCTCGAGGTTGGGCGTTCTGTATCGTCTCCGCCAGTTCTTCTCCCCCGCGCAGTTGCTATCCATATACAGGGGCCTTGTCCACCCTCGTATTTTTTTTTATATTTTTTTTTAACGTTGTTGCCTATTGCGCCAGTAGGCATCTTCCCGGTGGGGCCTGATGGTCGGCCCAAGGCTTCTTCCAGGTGGGGCCTGATGGTCGGCCCAGCCCGTTCTGGCGCAGGCGAGTGTTTATAGTGGCGCCATCTTGCGTTGGCTCATGCTGCCCCCCGGAACTCGTTCTTGACTCGCTTGGACGGCTTCCTCTAGAGTCCGGGTTGATGGGTGGTCTTCAGGACAGCATGTGGGTAGTTTTAAGCCACTCGGCGGTGACTGAAAAATCCGAGTGGTAGCGTGAGGATTCGAACCCGCGTCGTCCATCACGCGGCGAACGTGGGTCCAGTACGCTATCACTTCGGCCACCGCCTACCCTTTATGGAGTATGCATCTCACGTGTGGGGGTGCTCCACCCACACAGCTCTTCTGGACAGAGTGGAGGCTAAGGCTCTTCGTCTCATCAGCTCTCCTCCTCCTACTGATAGTCTTCTACCTCTTAAATTCCGCCGCGATGTTGCCTCTCTTTCTATCTTCTCTCGATATTTCCACGCTGACTGCTCTTCTGAACTTGCTAACTGCATGCCTCCGCCCCTCCCGCGGCCCCGCTGCACACGACTTTCTACTCATGCTCATCCCTATACTGTCCAAACCCCTTATGCAAGAGTTAACCAGCATCTTCACTCTTTCATCCCTCACGCTGGTAAACTCTGGAACAATCTTCCTTCATCTGTATTTCCTCCTGCCTACGACTTGAACTCTTTCAAGAGGAGGGTATCAGGACACCTCTCTTTCCGAATCTGACCTTGCTTTTGGCCACCTCTTCTGATTCTTTTTTTAGGAGCAGCGATTAGCGGGCTTTTTTATTATTGTTTTTTTGTGTGCCCTTGAGCTGCCTCCTTTGTTGTAAAAAAAAAAAAAAAACAACAACAACACTTATATGCTGATTGATATTCTAAAGCAGCACCCATACATCCGGCAGGTGAAAAATAAACATTACAAAGATAAAAATGACTGGCGAGGCAACTCGTACACCGCCTCACGGAGTACAGTGTGGACACACACCCTCGTGAAGCGGGGCACGAGTCGCCTCATGAGTCGCCTCGTGAAATTGGTTCCACACCTATGTCGCTACCTTAACTACGTAGAACACCTTGTCGCCACACGTTGTTGCGTCGGTATGTCATCCTGGGGAAGCTATAAAACCGAAATTACTTCTGCTACTAATAAATTAATGAAATACACTTCGATTTTTCCATTGCTACGGTGTTGCACTTACCATTTACCAAACTATGTATTTAGCATAGCTGCTAGAAAACGTAGCGCATGCCTTAACTTTATCTTCTGTGGTAGGTTCCTGAAAGTGTCAAGCATATTATCCTATAGTTTATCGACAAAGAAACACACAGGCAGGAGATCTACCCCCTGTAATAAGTCCAGGGATGATTAAATAAAAGAGGAGACGACAGGTCTTGTTTATTCCCAGACACGATCGAGTCCCCTCATACTCCTCCCACATCTCAGTCAGTTACGTCCTCTGCCTCTAACCTTGTAGTACTTCCAAAAGATGGGAAACCTAAAAAAAAAATACTCGCTTAAAACTTTCTTCTCAGCATAATCTGGGTAATTTATCTGTATATAATTTCATTACTTTTGTTCTTTTGAATCTTAATAGTTTAATTAATAAACTTATTTTTTTTGGTAGAGTTAGTTTCTAGTCGCAATATTGGGGTATGTTGTGTTTGTGAAACTTGGCTAACTTGTAATATTTCTGATCCAGTTATAAGTATATCGGGTAATATTTCTTTCAGAAATGACTCTCCTTTAAATCTAAGAATTCACGGTGTTGGGATTTACATACGAGCTGATATTAAAGTGGGGAAAACTTATTCAGACCATATCGTCCGAATACTGTTGTGGTATTTTTGCCTGATTTTGGCGTTACCGTATTAGTAGTTTACAGGCCTCCAAGTAATTCTTTGGAAGATAATATTGCTCTTATTTCATACCTGGAATCCTTCTGTGCTGGAAAAGAATGAATACTGGTTGGCGACTTTTAATCTCCCTACTGTTGTTTGGTCCTCTGTGGTTCCTTATTGCACTTCCTCTCTTGATATTAGATTTTTAGATCTGTTTTCATCTTTGGGTCTTAAACAGTGGGTTACTCAGTGTACTTATGTCCGGTCTAATAATATACTTGACTTGGTCTTTACATCTGAAGATGATAGAATTTCTCATGTCGATCTAATAGACCCCTTTCCAGGTTGTGACCACTTTCCAGTTTTGTTCGAGTATTTATTTAGTTCTCTTAATCCAAACATTAATAATGTAAATAACAACTTTGACTTTTATAAAGGCGACTACAACTTGATAGACCATCACATTTTGAATTTTGATTGGGATAATTAATTCCTTGGCTTAGATACTGAACAATCATATTTAAGATTTAAAAGTTTAATGCTTAATACCATTCAGCAATTTATTCCAATTAAGAAGTCATCAGGAATCAGGAAACCTCCTTGGGCAAAATCTACACCTCATTCTATAAGACGGTATAAACGGCAAGTATGGCTTGATTATAAGGATGCTCGTACAAAGTTTGGCAGATCTTCCCCTATAGCCTTGAGGTTGTAGCATTCTTTTAAATTAATATCTGTTCAATATTAAGATGCTGTCCATCAATCTGTTATTAAATATGAAAGATCTTTAGTTTCTCCTGGAAATCCTGATATTAAACGTAACAGATTTACTCTGAGTTATTCGCGTTTGGTATTGAGGATATGTTATCAACTTATCAGACATGTCTGATGATCATTCAGTAACTAATAAAAACTATGTAAAACTGACTGAGAGTACCGTCATTTAATATGCACCAACGAAAGGCAACACCAACATATATAAGGTGGGTTTTAAAAGAAAATCACTTTGCTAAACCACTTTTTGCATGTTTTTCCATTTTCTTACAATTGCTTAGGATTTTTTAAGCTAAAAAAAAAAAAAAAAAATCGGTCGGCACCACGGACGGGTCCGGGGTTGAAATCGCCGGCACCGCGCGGGTTTAAGAAGACTCACAGTGCAGTATTTTAGTCTGTCTATTTAGTTGCCTATTTAATTTTGAACAATAACTGAAAAGTCAGAATGATTGACTCACTGATTCTGATGACTGATACCGATTAATTGACTGATTGAGTCCGATTCACCGTAAAAAAAAAAAAAAAAAAGATTGCTGTGAGTATGCAGCGCTGCAAATGTCGTCTTCGATAGTTTTCAAAGTACCGCAAAAAAAGTAAGGCAGGATTTATTAGTGCGGTCCGCGGTAGTGCGGTAGGTATTTTCAGAAATTTTGCGGTAGTGCGGCACTAGTATCGCATTTGCCCACCTCTGAAAGTTTCACTTGCATGTGAAAGAAATCACTGGCAAGGCTGGAGGCATTGGTTACAATATTTTAAAGGGTACCCTTTGCAGATCTCCTGATTTCATGAAGGCAGTTTTCATCTCTCATATTCGCCCTATCTTTGACTTTGCCTCTGTGGTTTGGTTCACTAGTTATACAAGAGACATTAGGCTTTTAGAAAATGTTCAGAGGAGGTGGACTAAAAAAATTGCCGGTTTTCATGATCTGCCATAGTGAACGTCTCGCTAGATTGAGTCTTTACTCCATTAAAGGAAGCTAGGTTGATTAGAGCTGATCTTATTATGGTGTTCAACATTCTGAAAGGGTTTTGTCCGAATCTAGGTCACCTCTTTGTTAGAAATCACAACAGAGACATAAGAGGCCACTCCTTCAAGCTTTTTGTTCCTCGTTACAACACTGATGTTTGAGCTCGTTTCTTCTCAGTGCGGGTCATTAGCATTTGGAATAATTTACCCGAATCAGTTGTCATAGTGAATTCTGTTAATGCTTTTAAACGGCATCTCGACACTTCTCTTGGTCAAATTTTGTATGATTTTGATTGATTTTGGGTTGTTGAGTATCACTTTGAATTGTAAAATTGTGTCCTGTGCTGTGTCTCCACTCGGGAATTCCAACCTGACTGCATTGTCTTGCCACTTGCTCAAGAGTATTATGGCAGTGGTTTGTGTGGTCTTGGTGATGCCACATTAGCCAACCATCAGAACATCTAAAGGACTCTCTACTTGCTGTCTTGGTTGGAGGCGTCACTTGATTCCAGATGGGGTTCTCCCCATCTACGTAAGAAATCTAGGTAACAAATCTCAGCTGTCACCTTCAAATATCCTCGGTCTATCCTTAGCTCAAAATCTCAACTGGAAACTTCACATCCTCTCTTACTAAATCAGCTTCCTCGAGGTTGGGCGTTCTGTATCGTCTCCTCTTGTTCTTCTCCCCTGCACAGATGCTTTCCATATATAAGGGCCTTGTCCGCCCTCGTATGAAGTATGCATCTCACGTGTGCGGGGGCTCCACTCACACAGCTCTTCTGGACAGAGTGGAATCTAATATGGCTCTTCGTCTCATCAGCTCTCCTCCTCTTATTAACAGCCTTCTACCTCTTAAATTCCGCCGCCATGTTGCATCTCTTTCTATCTTCTATGGATATTTTCATGCTGACTTCTCTTCTGAACTTAATTGCTAACTCCATACCTCCCTCCCTCCCGCGTCCCCGATGCACACGACTTTCTACTTATGCTCATTCCTATACTGTTCAAACCCCTTATGCAAGAGTTAACCAGCATCTCCATTCTTTCATCCCCTTCATTGGTAAACTCTGGAACAGCCTTCCTTCGTCTGTATTTACGTTTGCGAGAAGATCGAGTGTATCAAGACACCTCTCCATCCGAAACTGACCTCCCTTTTGGCCATTCTATAGGCTACTAATCGCTATTTGAGAGCAACAGTTAGCGGGCTTTTTTTTTAATCTTCTTTTTGTTGCCGTTCAGTTGCTCTCTGTGCTTTAAAAAAAAAAAAAAAGTATATATATATATATATATATATATATATATATATATATATATATATATATATATATATATATATATATATATATATATATATCATTGGGTTCTCTCTCACGCAACTGAGTCGATCTCTATTGAGTCTACTCGATAAAAGGCAGACTGATCAGAGCTGATCTTATTCTGGTGTTTAAAATTTTAAAAGGACGTTGTCCTAACTTTGAACATTTGCTGACGAGAAATCGCAATAGGGACAGCAGAGGTCACACCTATAAGCTTATTTTTTTTTATGTTCCCCGTTGTAACACTGATGTGAGAGCCCGCTTTTCTCATTGAGAGCAATTAACAATTGGAATAGCTTGCTGGATTCTGTTGTTTCTGTCATCTCGGTGAATTCCTTCAAGCATCTTGGTCAGATCTTATACGAGTTTGATTAATTTGCCACGTGGTTTGGTTGTTCTTTTGGGTGTTTTGTTTGGATTGTTGTTATTGACTGTACGTGTATTGAAAATTAGTAGTCGTCCGTGCCATCTCGTGATGTCATATTAGCCAACCATCTGACCATCTTAATGACAATCATTAGCTGCAGTTTTGGTTGATGACATCGCACAGTTTTATGGATGGGGCGTATCCCCATCCAGGTAAGAAATCCAGGTAAGAGTGTTGTCAAAGAATAAGGGATATGTGTTTGGAAGATTATGTCGAGTTGATAGGTGGAGAAATTGAGTTTTTGAGGCACTGAAGGAGTACACCCGGTTCTCTCTGCCCCAATCGGAAATAATAGCAAGGTTAGAAGTTGTGCGTTCTGCAGCTGCAGTCTGGAGTATTGTAATTCCTGTTGTGAGGGTCTTCTGCTGAAAGAAGTTGAACAATGCAAAATAGAGTCGTCGGCGTATAGGTGGATAGGACAGTTTGTTGTGGAAAGAAGATCATTAATGAATATCAGAAAGAGAGTGGCAGACAGGACAGAGCCGTATGGGACACCACTGTTGATAGGTCTAGGCCCTATAGGGGAAGAACAGTGACCGTCTACCACAGCAGAGATAGGACGGCCGGATAGGAAACTCGAGATAAAGGTACAGAGAGAAAGATAGAATCCGTAAGAGGGCAGTTTAGAAAGCAAAGAGTTGTGCCAGACTCTATCGAAAGCTTACGCTATATCTAGCGGAACTGAGAAAGTTTTATCGACATGGCTAAGAGAGGATGACCAGGAGTCAGTTAAGAAAACAAGATCACCAGTAGAATGCCCCTTGCTGAACCTATATAATCAGTATTTCTTGTCTGGGAGGTGGGTACGATTGAAAGTTCTTCAAGTCATGTTTAGCGTCTTTCAGGCCTCGCTGTAGCGCCTTGACGCCGGGTGGAGGAGTTGGCAGCACTGCGCCGCTGCCTTCCTCACCTCCCGGCAAGATGGCAACGCTCGGCGCCCCCGTCCGTGTTTCTCCCCTCATCAAGGTACGTCCCTGGCCAGACCTTAGCCACACCAATCACTCACTGTGGCCGCATTTCTCCCGGTACCTTTGAGGACATCATTATGTACGTGCATCGGCTATCTGGTGTAATATGGGGACATACGGCGGAAAGTAGCCGGCTGCTGCTGGTGCCGGAGATCGATCAAGGGCATAAAAACATAAACAATAATGAAAAAAAAAAAGCCCGCTACTCACCGCTCTTAAAAAGAGTACAGAGGAGTGGCCGAAAGAGAGGTCAATTTCGGGAGGAGAGGTGTCCTGATACCCTCTTGTGTGTTTGTCAAATTTGTCAAATTTTGTTTTAGTTCATGTTTCCAAGTGGAGGATAGTAATTAGTGCCGTGTGTAGGCAGGTGTCGTTTAATTCATCTTCTGAAGTGTTTTATGGTAGGAGGATTGATTTGGGTAAAGATTCGTTTTAGTACCGTGCCAGTATTTCATTACCTACCTTACGTCACTAGCTCTTCATATATCTTTTCTTCAAACGTTCAACAATCATGGAAATGCATCAAAAATCAATTCAAGGACTTTTTATTGTTGAAAATAGGGGATAATATTCACAAAATCGCAGCCTCCTCTGGTGGCGGCTGCGGCGGCGGTGCAGCCGGTGTTGTGAGAAATACCTCCTTGCAGAAATAAGTCGCATATACATGTGGGGTGAGGTGGGGGTCCAGATTTAGAAGGGGTCGAGGGGGGCAAAGCCCCCCCTTAGCAGGTCGTAAAGTTTGGTTGGAGTAGTTTAAATATGCTCCCCCACCCTAAATCCTCTGCGAGCTATTTTGTGGCTGCGGCAGCGGCACTGTTGCTGTGGCCGCTGCCAAAGGAGGCAACGCTTTCGTGAATATTATCCCCTATTTTCAACAATAAATAGTCCTTGAATTGGATTTTTAAAGCGTTTCCATGATTGTTGAACGTTTGTAGAAAAAATATATGAAGAGCTAGCGATGTTTCATAAGGTAGGTAATGAAATACTGGCACGGTACTAAAACGAATCTTTACCTTGATTTGTTATACTGCATTTTATTGGATTCATAAAGATATAAATTTCGATACAAACCACTACACCGCAACTTTTCCCAGCACACCACACAGGACGCTGTTAAATTCACACGGCACCACACTCTGCCCATCATGCCACACCACCACCACATAACACACCACACCACACTGTGATAGTACTTTACGGATAATATTCACGAAGGCGTAGCCACCTTTGGCAAAGTTAATACTTACAACATGGATTTCTTTTTGGGGTAATTGTGGAGAATCACTCTGCGCCTCCAAAATATGATATTACGCCTCCATATTATAGTTAAGGGATGAAATACGGTAATTGTGGAGAATCACTCCGCGCCTCCAAAATATGATATTCCTCCATATTATAGTTAAGGGACATGTCATCCAATAAGTGTCCCACAGCTGACATTCTGGAAATTTACCCATTTTTACCATACTATACACTACAACCATACCACAACACAACACTATTATAACCACTGTACCACATTCACACACAAGTTAACTCACTCACCCTATTCTTTGGTTATGCAGCTGTCTGCAATATTTCTCATTGCAAACCACAGCTTTTCACAGCAACTGTATATCTATAATTCTAGTCATATATCAGAGAATAATAATGTTGATGCCTGTTATTGGAGCTAAGGAGACTGAACACTTAGGTATCAATGAAAGTTCACATCAGGTTGAGCAGGCTGTAGCTCCCTGCGTTAACAGTACATAACTGAGACGGAGCCCCTTTGAGACCATAGACAGCTGTGTAGTTTATTTTTTACATCCCCGCCTATAGCACCGGCAGGCTTTCTTCAGGGGCCAGATGGTCGGCCCAAGCTCAGGCAATTTTTTATAGTGGCGCCAGTCTTCATTATGCCATCGTCTCGTCAAGAGTCTGTCTGATTAGTTTATCCGTGTAATCAAATGTCAGACAAGTACTTGTTTGAAATCATTAAAAATGCTTACTGAGTAGCCAGAGTAGGTACACGTATGGAAAGCCTAATGAAAAAAGTCACCAGATCCTGTCGACTCTAGTGTTGAGTTATGGATACCTTCAGTATATTAATGTTCTTAAACTATTATTAAACTACTCTTCATTTTAATTGTTTTATTTCACAATATTTTTATTTAGTTATTTTTATTTCTTGATTTATTTTCTTATCATCATGGGCCCCTTGAATGTCTGGGGCCTGGGGCTGCAGCCTGCAATTGAATGTGGCTGAGCAATACATGTAGCCGCCACTGATGCAGTCAGTAAATGAAACAATTAGGAGATCCTACAGTATTTTTTTCCCCAGTCATTAGGGCGAGAATATTGTGATTAATGGTGTTTTGTCAGGTGTAGCAGACCTAATATACTAATGCATACTTCAGACCTCGATAATAATTTCACAGGTATGAATGGCCTAGGTAGAAATGGTAAAGATAAAAATGGCACTGGTAAATATGGCAAGTGAAAAAATTGGAAAAAATGGCATGACTGAATCTGGGTAATCAAAACCTCTCAAAATAGTAAAGGTTTATATAGCCATATACATAGCCATCTTGTATATGGCTAATACTGATATTTTGTGTTATATTTTGTTTCTCTGAATGCAGTGCAGTAACTAGAGGTTTTGGGAAATTTTATTGATGTAAAAAGATTGAAGGCAGTCTAAAACCTCACATTTTGGCAGTGAGGAAGTCAGGTTTAGATTGGTTACACAGCCACTAAGTTTGTTTACAATTACAAGCCCCACCTACCCCCTGGGTAGTTGGGGCTTGTAAGTTAGAATAGGCAATCCACCTAGGAGAGGGAGAACTTGTACAGTCAAACCTTGGTTTACGAGTGGCTTAGTTCATGAGTGTTTTGATTTACGAGCAAAAAATCCCACCAAAAATGCCTTGGTTTATGAGCAGTGACTCAGTATATCAGGATCCTGTTTGTTCATTTTATTTTTATTATTTATTATTATTTTTTTTTAATTGGTGGTTAGGTAACAGACACACCAGCATATGTTGAGACAATCCGTGGATTTTATTTTATTTATTTTATTTTCGCCTTTGGTGCTGGTAGGCTTTCTTTGTGGGGTCTGATGGTTGGCCCCAGCCCATTGTTACCCAGACAAGTGTTTATAGTGGCACCATCTTGCTTGGCTTGTGCTGTCCCCGGAAGCTCATCATTAACCCTCTCTTTTAGAGGGAGAATCTAGAGTCCAGGTTGATAGGCAGTCTTCAGGACAGCATGTGGGTAGTCTTAGGCCACTCGGTGGTGACCGAAAAATCCCATCTTTTGACACTGGGCGGGACGTGTTAGATACAGCAACTACAAGCATGGTTACTGCTAGTATGGAGGTGGATGGGTGTGCTGTTAACTGCAAGTGCTTTGGCTGGCCACAAACGTGCTTAAGGAAACTTATGGATACCCAAATCTTTTAACTTGATAATATCCATGGGCTACCTTGTGGATATTCAAATCCATGGAAGTCAAATTTGCAGATGTTGAGGTTTGTCTAGATGTATGCTCATCTATCACCCCATTTAGGGGTCCATCTGACTGCCATTCCCCTTTACCATTATTTCCCAGGTACACCTACTATGGGGCCAGGAAAGCTCGAAGAACCTCAGATTGAAGCCATATATGCATTTGATAATAAAGAGAATAAGTCTAACAAAGAAATAGCTGCAAACACAGGACTGTCACTCAGAACGTATCTTCCATTTCATCCCCTCAAGAGACTTGGAAATAAACATTAAACAGGAACATCTACAAAACCTAGCTGACTCTTTTCAAATGTCTGAAGATGGTTAAGATGGGGTGAGGGTACCAAATACATTAATAATTTTGGTGAATGGCCACTTTAATACCATACTGAACCCCATTAATCATCCTGTCCCCAGGTAAAATAGGTTAATGCAGCATCGGCACTGTCCATCATTGCCAGCAACTGTGTGGTTTTATGTCCTATAAACTCTTTGGTCCATGTGACCACTGGCAGTGAAGTAGCTCAGATATTACTCCAGAACTGTGTCCAGTTCATTTCAGTGGTTGACATTTCTGATTCTTGTAACGTGCTAATCCTTGCTCTTATAACTGAATTGGCTGAAAATTACTAGTCTTAATTTGAACTAATTAATCAGTCATAGGTTACCATTATAGGCAACTGTGACCTGTACTTGGAAGAACCCTGGCCTAGTGCACCAGTTGTATCCTTTATATATATGAAATAATTTTAAATGTGTTAGTTACCAATTTAAACTAACTATACAATTACCTTAATTAATGGATAATAGCTTCTGTCAAAGATGAAAGTGAGAGCTGTGAAGTAGCTGGAAAAAAAAATGCACATCAGGTCACCACATGTGAAGGGAAGAAACTGAGCGTTAATTTACTGACCATTCAGAAGTTAGCAGATGAAAAGATGCCAAGACAAGACATTCAGTATAGAACACCCATTTATATTATTATTATTTTTTTTTTTTGTGTGTGTGTGTGTGTTTGATTGACCAGAGGGCCAGTTTATTATAACACCTTTTCAGTATATTTCTTAATCAAATTAAATTGGACTTCTTAGGATTAGAGATGAAATGTAGTTTAGTCAGCATATTTTGACCCAGTATGTTAATTTCAGTTTGGCCGTTGGAGTGCCCTGTTGGTTGGGATTCTTTATGGGAGGAGTCACTTCAAAAGTCTGAGTGCCAAGGAGGTTGTCATCAAAGAAGAGGAGGCCAAGAAATCAGAAATCAGAGATGCTCAGCTAGCTGTAGAAAGGCAGAAGCTGAATAGAGGTATGTGGACGCAATGGTTAGGTTATTTGCTGAAGATAGTTGATATAAATAAGAGAAAAGTGCATGTACATATAATTGGTGGGGTGTGGCTGTGATGTAAATGTTAGTCTTCAGAAGAGGCTTCTCTAAATCTGTGCAAGTAAGGGGCAGCACTGTATCATCCGTTTCCTCACTGTGAAGATGGAAATTAAATACCACTCATTTGCTTCTCTAAAATAATTTCACATGAAAATATAGCGGAGAAAAAAAGCATAGCTCACCTTTCTTTATTTGTCTGAAAAAATCATCAATAATGCCACATGTTCGAATTTTAATCTGAAAAATTGCCTCAGAATGCCTGAATTGTTGGTCGATGCGTGGCAAGTGATATCTCAAGATCGACCCCACGTCGCTTACCTCATTTCAGCAGGGAGTGCCACATTTGAGCATCCATGAACTCCCAAAAAGATGTCAGATTCACTTGCTGACTCAATTTCACAGTTTTACCTAGTATACTTGGCCACAAGTATCCAAAGGTACATGTATACATGTTTCTTATTGATGGAACCTGAACACCTCCCTTTTCCTGGAAAGTACAATATTTTGAGTTCTGAGGCCAATTTGTGTGGAAGTTATCTCCTACAACATTACATGGAATTTGCATTAGGGTTTAAAAAAAACGGGTTCAAGTGTTATTTCTTTATGTCCCCCCCCCTTTTTTTTTTACATCAAAGGATGCGGCTCAAGGGCACCAAAAAGTGCACAAAAAAAAGCTCGCTACTCGCCGCTCCCACAAAAGTAAAAAGTAAAGAGTAGCCAAAAGAGAGGTCAATTTCGGGTGGAGAGGTGTCTTGATACATTCTTCTTGAAAGAGGTCAAGTCATAGGCAGGAGGAAATACAGATGAAGGAAGACTTTTCCAGAGTTTACCAGTGAAGAGTATGAAAGAATGGAGATGCTGGTTAACTCTTGCATAAGGGATTTGGACAGCATAGGGATGAGCATGAGTAGAAAGTGGTGTGCAGCGGGGTCGCGGGAGTGGGGGAGGCATGCAGTTAGCAAGTTCAGAAGAGCAGTCAGCATGAAAATATCGATAGAAGATAGAAAGAGAAGCAACATGGCGACGGAATTTAGGAGGTAGAAGGCTATCAGTAAGAGGAGAGCTGATGAGACGAAGAGCCTTAGACTCCATTCTGTCCAAGAGAGCTGTGTGAGTGGAGCCCCCCCCCCCCACATGAGATGCATACTTCATACGAGGGCGGACATATGGAAAGCATCTGTACAGGGGAGAAGAACTGGCGGAGATGATACAGAACGCCCAACCTCGAGGAAGCTGATTTAGTGAGAGGAGATGTGAAGTTTCCAGTTGAGATTTTGAGCTAAGGATAGACTGAGGATATTTAGTGTTGAAGAAGGTGACAGCTGGGTGTTGTCGAAGAATAGGGGATAGGCGTTTGGAAGATTGTGTCAAGCTGGTAGGTGGAGAAACTGGGTTTTTAGAGGCATTGAAGGACACAAGGTTCCTTTTACCCCAATTGGAAATTATAGCAAGGTCTGAGGTTAAGTGTTCTGCAGCCTCCAGTCTGGAGTCTTGTAATTCCTGTTGAGAGGGTCTTCTGTTGAAAGAAGTTGAATAATGCAGAGTGGAGTCATCAGCATATGAGTGGATAGGACAGTTTGTTATGAAAAGAAGTTCATTGATGAATAACAGAAAGAGATTGGGTGATAGGACAGAGCCCTGTGGAACACCACTGTTGATAGGTTTAGGGGAAGAACAGTGACCGTCTACCACAGCAGAGATAGAACGGCCGGAAAGGAAATGAGAAAAGGAACAGAGAGAGGGATAGAATCTGAAAGAGGGCAGTTTAGAAAGCAAAGACTTGTGCCAGACTTTATCAAAAGCTTTTGATATGTCTAGTGCTACTGAGAAAGTTTCTTCGAAACGGCTAAGAGAGGATGACCAAGGGTCAGTTAAGAGAGCAAGGAGATCGCCAGTAGAACGCCCCTTGCGGAATCCATACTGGCGATTAGATAGAAGGTCAGAAGTGGATAGGTGCTTTTGAATCTTCCGGTTAAGGATTGATTCAGTAGCTTTAAATAGGCAGGAAAGTAAAGCTATAGGGCGGTAGTTTGAGGGATTGGATCGGTTACCCTTCTTAGGCACAGGTTGTATGAAGGCATACTTCCTGCAGGAAGGAAAGGTAGATATTGACAGGCAAAGGCGAAGGAGTGTGACCAGGCAGGGTGTCAGCACGGAGGCACGGATTTTAAGTACAATAGGAGGCACTCCATCAAGTCCATAAGCCTTCTGAGAGTTGAGGCCAGAGAGGGCATAGAAAACCTCACTCTTAAGAATCTTAATAACAGGCATAAAGGAGTGAGGGGGGATGAGTAGGAGGAATATGCCCAGAATCGTCCAGAGTGGAGTTTTTAGAGAAAGTTTGAGAGAAGAGTTCAGCCTTAGAGATAGATGAGATGGCAGTACTGCCGTCACAGTTAAGGAGAGGAGGGAAAGATGAAGAAATGAGATATTTTTGGCTAGGTGCCAGAAGTCATGGGAAGAATTAGAAAAAACAAGGTTTTGACATTTTCTATTTATGAAGGATGTTTTGGTAAGTCGAAGAATAGATTTGGCATGATTCCGGGCAGAAATATAAAAATCATTGTTAGCAGGAGTGCAAAGGCTCTGGTACCTTTTGTGAACTGCCTCTCTATCTTTGACAGCACGAGAACAAGCATGATTAAACCAAGGCTTTTTTAGCATGAGGAGTAGAGAAAGCACATGGAATGCATTGCTTCCCTTAAAATGCGTGAAGGTAACTTAAAGTGACCTTAAATTAGGAGTGGAAGTATAAATGTACATCATTAGCAGTAGCAACAACAAAATGGGTCAATGCCATTTGTTAATTTTTTCATGAGAATAAGACAGTCGTAGGCATTTTTGGCAAATAAAATGATGCTAAGTTGCTTGGAAAAGTTTTTTTATGCATTGTAGACCTTGCAGTTGTGATTAGGATAAAGTGGGACTTTGAATTGCGACAAATTCCTTGGGGCGTACATTAAAGTGCTGTATTTGGAAGTTGATATTTTTTTTCATTAAAAACAAAACATGACAACTTAGGCCTACATTAAAGTGTCGTGTTTGGAAATTGATGATATTTTTCTCCTTAAAAACTGAAACATGAATTGGAAGTTTGATCTTTAATGTATGTTGCTAGTTTGAAAGAATACTAAGAGTTCAATTGTACTTTTAAGCTTTCATAAATGTTAATTTGGCATCAGGGAAGAAGATGGTCTTCAAAAAATGTAAAAAAAAAAAATAAATAAATAAAAAATAGAAATAAATAAATAAATTGCTCTCAAGGAGAGGAAGAAACTGCAATTTGTATGGTGACCTCACCAGTGCACTCCTAGGTCCTAAGAGAGGTGCATGGGCCTTGCCATGGACCCTCCAGCACCTCTGCCACCAGCTAAAGAACAAATAATTGAAGTTTTTTCAGATAAATAGGTTGCAACATAGGAGATCTGCAATAGTCAACCACATAATATATGACAATATATTATGTGTACAATATATTTTGTACTCTGCCTCACAGTCCCTTTTAGGGAAGCAAATGAAGGGTATTTTCGTCTCCATGCCGAAGGAGTAGATACAGTTCTGTCTTCTATTGAAATTCAGCTTAGATAGTTCCCCAGTCATAATATAAGATGCCCTGATTATTATTTTTTAAATTCATTTATTTATTTTTTGCCATAATGTAATCACTGAATTATTAATATTATTAATATTGTCTCTGAATTTGCAGAGGAAATGATCTACCTCGCTGGACAGGCTGGCGTAAAGGTGCCTCCAGACTTCTAGTGCTCTTCCTCTTACCAACCTTTCCTTTTATGATGAAAGTTCTGTATATTTAAATATATATAGGATTCGAGTTTGGCAGTCAGAATGTATAAAGCTTATCTTTAATAAATAAAGTCACCCTTTGTAGGCTTTTATACTTTATTTCTATCCAATATTTCATAACCATAGAATATAGGGTAAAGATTATGTAGTCTAAGATTTCCTAAATGAAGCCTTTGGGACTTTACATTCTGTGTCAAGACCAAGGTACAATAGGTGCACCTAACATCACCATAGTCCAGTGGTTCTCAACTGGTGGTCCATGGTGACTTTTTGTGTGGTCCACAGGATGTCCCCTGTATTTGGTAATAAACTGGGAAATGAATGTACATAATTTTGAATTTTATTGAATATTCGTACGAAGAATTAAATCAAAATAAATAATTGACCATTCATTTTATTATATTATTAATATTGAAGAAATATATTTCCAGAAGTTGTAGTTGCTAAGTAGCACTTCAAGTCACTATTAGTTTATAAATTTAATTATTATAAAACGAATATCCATTATTTACTGTATGAATAGAGGTGACGAGCCATCTTGTTGATTCATTTTAGCTACCGCGCGACTACATATTACGCTGTAGAAAGTGCTGTAGCTAATAACTACCAAACTGCTGAGCTGATTAGCTGTATCATTCGTCCTGTGTCCTAACATTGAAAAGCTTGTCAGTGAGAAGAGAATCCAAAAGTCTTGTTGCAAGGAAAAAAATAATTAATCAAATTTGGAAGGATAGCATTGGTTAGTTGTATACTCCTGCATAATTTCAAAATTCTGTTTGCGATAAATTTCACAGCAAAATGTTTGATACATGTCCATGTATTATGTACGTAAAAATCATATTTCAGATTAAAATTTTAGCTGGCTATTATTTTATATCATATCTTGAAATTCTGCTTTGAATAAATATGTTTCAAACTAAAAAATGGTCCACAACATTTTTTCTAATGGATTGGTGGTCTGTGGCCTGAAACCAGTTGAGAACCACTGCCGTAGCCGATCCAGGATTCAGTATGTTTCCTAACTTAAGGCGGTAATGTTATACAGTGGTACCTCATGATTTGAACTTAATTGGTTCATTTGGGCTGTTCGAATTGAGAATGTTTGAATTAGGAAGCAATTTATCCCATTGAAATTAATGTAGAAAAAATAATCCGTTCCAGGCAAGGCTGGCGGTACGGTACGGTACAGAATTATGGTACGATATTTTTCCTTATGTACGGTTCAGTATAATACAAGTACGGAAAATTTTGCAAAATTCCAATCCGTACCGTACCACAGGCTTAAAACAAATGATCATCCTAAGATTTTTTTTTTTTTTTACTTGCCCATTAGCGCCTAGTAAGCTATATTTAGGCGGCCTGATACGTGTATACTCACTTTGTAAATGTGCCTTTTCAAATTTATTGATGTACCCTAATTATTTTTTCACAAATATTTTTTTATGTATATATATATTTTCCTGATGGTATGATAATGGTACGGTATTTTTACCGTACTGTACGGTACGGAAAAATAGCTGAGGGTACGGTACAAAATTACGGTACGGCATTTTTTTCAGGTGGAGTACGGTTAAAGATTCCGTACTGTCCCGTACTGCCGGTCTTGGTTCCAGGCCCCAAAATCCTCATATTTTTTAACATTTTTATGGGTTTATGTTGTGCCCTGTGACCAGATCACTCAAATATTGTCAACCAGATGATTTGGGGTGGAATACACCGAAGAGAAGAGGAATTGGATCACGAAGGAAGGAAAAGCGGACGGATATGGAGAGTGCTGATGATGACAGTGATGATGAAAGGTATGCTGGTAGTTTCTCTGGTTTTGTATTATTGCCCTCTTCATTTACATACTATAACACTTAATTAGGCTTCCTACCACCACTTTCACTGTCACTTTTCTCTTTCTTGGGAGCCATAATGAGGGTTAATTTCAAGAAAATATGCAAAAAATATCAAGAACAACAAAGTGGCGATCATAGCAGGGGAGCGCAAGCGTTGCCAGGTCCACGTTTTTCCCGTGCAATTGAGCTATTTTTCAAGGTAGTGTGCGGGAAAAAATGGCAGTTGTGGGTTGGCGTTTTTTTAGGCTAAGAGTCCATGGTATCACATTCACCGACGTGGCTACGCTGGTGGCTTTGTCTGCAGCCGTTTGTTTGTGTTCGAATTGCGACACACATTCGAATTGGAGGACAAAATTTGTTTGATGAATGTGTTCAAATTGTGAATTGTTCGAATTGAAAGGTGTTCGAATCATGAGGTACCACTGTAATTGTATTTTGTAGAGAATCCTTATCACCAAAAACTAACTAAAATTATGAGTGTTCTTTTTCTTGAGCAGAACATTGAATAAACAACATACCAATAATATGCAAATACGTGCATATTTTATACGACAACCGTTGGCTGAGGCAGCAGCGCACACCGTTTTGCGGGTATCAGCTACCTTAAATAAGCATATTTTTACTGCGCAAAGCAGGTGATGTCACTTATTGTGACTTCGTGAGCTTTCATATTTATCTATTTGTGTATATTTCATGGAAGCATAACTTACATTACTACTTTCAATTTTACTAGTGACACGAATTTCACTCAATTAAGTGAATCAGACACCATAGAAATCTTACCAGTGTGTGTATGAATGAATAGAAAAATAAGCACATACTTTAATTTAACTTCAGGATGTCTTGTGGATCATTTATAAATAACAAAAAATCTGGATAGGCTACTTGAGGCACAAAAACAGTCCCTCTGCCAAGTTTGTACCTGACATTTGGTGATGTTAGGTGCGCCTATTGTTTGAAGGCTTTCTGGATGAAGCAATTTGATATATTTGTGTGTGTGTGTGTTGTTTAAACACATTCATTAGTTTTAGATTTAAATTGGTGAATTGATACCTTTGAAAATTTGTCTGTGCAAAATCATGCGGTCAGTGGAAGGTGCAGTTATTCCAAGAGACTGAATTGAGGCTTAACCTGCATTTTTTTACAGTAAACAGCTCAAGGTCAGTAAACAAAGAAAAAAATAAAGTCCCCTAAACACTTCCTACAAAAGCAAACAAAAGTAGTGGCCAGAAGTGAGGTCATGTTTGGATGGAGAGGCGTTGGTTCATGCATGGCCTATAAATGCAAACATGCCAGCTAGAAGTCAACCCTGATCATTTAGTTGTTCCGTAAGAGACAATGACAATGCAAGAGGCCAAGGGAATGCCCACAAGACTTGGCTTGGGCAAGTTTGTGGTTGCTGCCTTGAGGTACATAGACTGGGAAGGGGGCTTGCTTAGAGACTTGCCTTGAGGGACCCCTGGAGTTTTTGTTGGGTGGCCAATGGATATGGCCTCGCCCAATGTATCCTTCTATTGGCTGATAAAGTGCATGAAGAGAAATGCTGGGTATATAGGAACTGAGCAACATTGATTAAGGACCAGACAAATTGGAAGATGTTGTGGTGATAATAATAATAAATGAACTTGGGAAGGTCATTTTTATACGTAGAGTTGATAACAGATGGACAGTCAAAGTATAGAAGGGCAACCCTGAAATTGTAGAAGTTACTGGAGATATGACCAGATGGAAAGATGAAATTATAACATTTGCAGGAGCAGAATGGAGTATACTACTAAGTGTTTCAGGGGCAATGTCACACAGTTTTTTTATAATAAGATTTTAACAGTGTTGGACAAGGAAGATTGGGAGGATATTTGAGACCCAAACCTAATTGGTAAAAATAGGCTTAGGTGCCAAATGTGGATGATCACAGCACTTGTAAGAGTAACGAAGCTATAGTCTGTTCGGAGCATGAAGTCGGTTCAAGGTGTGGCAGATTCCAGAATTCCCATGAGTGCAGCGCTGCCAGTTCGACCGCCAATTATCAGATTACCACTCTCCCGGCCTACCCACCCACAACCCACCTGTTTATCTCTCTCTCTCTCCCTCTCGACCCGGGGGAGGGACCTAGGGGGACACACTGACCACCACCACTACCAACACCACAACGTGGCAACATGTGAGAAAATCGCTGCCACTTGTCATAGAATTTATACAAATCCTTGTTATAATCCTAAACATCGACACTCATTGTACTATGTAGCTTCCTTTACTATATACAGAATATATAAAATATCGCTTTCAAATAGCACATGGATGGGAAATAAGAGAGACGCATGTACGAAGGCTGATTTGGCAGCATGGGTAGAGGTAAACGACGATACCAGCTCCACCCTGAACCGACTTCTTGCTCTGAACAGACTATAGGTGTCATCATCATGTATGCACCACCTCTCATTCATGTTGTGACATCGATGTGACATTTTAATTTAAGGGCCCCTGCAGTACTAAAAGTCCATTAGCCAGTAACCCACAGCTGACTCTTGACATTATAAGACATTGATTTTCTGGGACATTTTTTTGAAAAAAAAGTCTTATAAACTGTCAAATACGGTAAGTTTTGTTGTTCAGTCACTTTTAGTAAGTCTACCAAGGTCAATCTTGGGTAATATGATTTGAATGTCTGAGTAATTCCTTGGTCAAATGATTGGATCAGTGAGGTCATGTTTGGTGGCAGAAACGCAAGCTTAATGTTTTCGCTGACATCTGCCAGGACTGGAGGGTGGCTGGGTGCATTGCCTAGCACCAGTAACATTTTAAAAGGGAGAGATTCTTGCAGTAAACCTCCAGCTCTCGGTGGAGCTTGTTTTTTAAATAATCACTGAACACCACACCAGTCATCCAGGCCCTCTTGTTGGAATACCAGTAGCATGGGAGGAAAGATTTCTTGTTGCACTGACAAAGAAAAAAGTATATATGTATATGAGAGGACAAGGGGAAGGGAGGGGGAACAAGTGAGTGAGTGAGAGGGGGTTGATGTAGCACCACAGCTAGAGAGAGGATGACGTGGCAACACAAATTTACATAGATTTTCATGGAAATTTAGACCCCACAGCCCAGACTAGGTGGTCTGTCCTTAAACCTAAGTGAATTTTATGTTAATCAGATGGCACCAGAATTTTACATTTCAAATTCAGTAAATATTATGCTGAAGGAAGTGACAGTCAATCGTGTTGCACTGGACCACTGAAGGTGAGAGCTTATTCCATTCTTGCACTACAACATTGGTGAAGAAAAATTTGTTGCAGTCTGAATTTACTTATTTACATTTAAGTTTATCCAGAAACATTTTTTTTTTTTTACAACAAAGTGGACAGCTCAAGGGCACAAAAAAGTAAACAATAATAAAAAAAAAAAGCGCTACTCGCTGCTCACAAAAAGAATCTAAAGAGGTGGCCGAAAGAGAGGTCAATTTCGGGAGGAGAGGTGTCCAGATACCCTTCTCTTGAAAAAGTTCAAGTCGTAGGCAGGAGGAAATACAGAAGAAGGAAGATTGTTCCAGAGTTTACCAGCATGAGGGATGAAAGAGTGAAGATGCTGGTTAACTCTTGCATAAAGGGTTTGGACAGTATAGGGAAGAGCATGAGTAGAAAGTCGCGTGCAGCGGGGCCGCGGGAGGGGGGGAGGCATGCAGTTAGCAAGTTCAGAAGAGCAGTCAGCATGAAAATATCGATAGAAGATAGAGAGGCAACATGGCGGCGGAAATTAAGAGGTAGAAGACTATCAGTAAGAGGAGAGCTGATGAGACGAAGAGCCTTAGACTCCACTCTGTCCAAGAGAGCTGTAAGAACATAAGAACGTAAGGAGTCTGCAAGAGACCGGTTGGCCTATACAAGGCAGCTCCTGTACACTCAACCCCACCTTACCTCACCATCCATGGCTTTATCTAACCTCTTCTTGAATGTATCTATGGTATTGGCACCCACAACATGGCCCCCAAGCCTGTTCCATTCATCCACCACTCTATTGGTGAACCAATTCTTGCCTATGTCTTTGTTAAATCTGAATTTGTCTAACTTAAAACCATTGCTATGCGTCCTACCCGGCTCTTTTATTATCAAAATCTTACTGACATCCCCTTTATTAAATCCCTTCATCCATTTATGGACTTCGATCAAGTCTCCTCGCAACTTTCGCCTTTCTAGCGAGTGTAGATTTAACTGCTTCAGCCTGCCTTGATAAGGCAAGTTTCTCACCCCCTGAATCATCTTTGTCGTCCTCCTCTGTACAGATTCTAACATCTTGATATCCATTCTATAGTAGGGGGACCAGAACTGAACTGCATAATCGAGATGAGGTCTAACTAGTGCTAAGTAAAGTTTGAGGATGACTTCAACGCTCCTATTGCTTACGCTCCTTGAGATGAAACCAAGTACTCTGTTTGCCCGATTTTTAGCCTGAATGCATTGAGCCCTAGGACGGAGGTCAGCGCTCACTAGGACTCCTAAGTCTCTCTCACGCCCAGACCTACTTAGAGGAGTGCCATTTAAGGAGTAATTGTGTGAGGGGTTATTCCTACCTACACTCAGAATGCTACACTTCCTGACATTGAATTCCATCTGCCACTTCCCCACCCAATCATATAGTCTGTCAAGCTCATCCTGGAGAACGGTAGCGTCCCTGTCTGATTGGATTACTCTACCGATCTTGGTATCATCTGCGAACTTGCTGACATCACTATTAATTCCTGTGTCCAAGTCATTGATGTAAATAATAAAGAGCAGAGGACCCAGCACTGACCCTTGTGGGACTCCACTCGTAACACTGCCCCATTCAGATTTTTTACCATTGATTTGCACTCTCTGCTTCCTACCACTAAGCCACGCCCTAATCCAGTTCAAAACTTTCCCATCTATGCCGTGAGCCTGTAATTTTAGTAGTAGCCGGTGATGGGGAACTTTGTCGAACGCTTTACTGAAATCTAGATACAATATGTCGTAGTTTTCATCTCGGTCAACCGCCTCGATTACTTTAGTGTAGAAGGACAACAGGTTAGTAAGGCAAGACCTACCCTTTGTGAATCCATGCTGTGAATCATGAATTAAACTATGTTTTTCTAAATGTTCCTGAATGCTCCTGGCTATAATTGACTCCAACATCTTTCCTACAACTGATGTTAAGCTAATTGGGCGATAATTAGAGGTGGGTGACTTGTCTCCCTTTTTGAAAATCGGCGTCACATTAGCTACTTTCCATTGATTGGGCACATACCCAGAATTTACAGACATCTTAAAGATATCGGTAAGCGGGCCACTGAGGACCTCCTTGCACTCTTTCAGCACCCTTGGGAATGACCTGAAGAAGGAACTAGTTGCCAGAGGTGAAGTTAGAAAACTAAGGTAAGAAAATGAAAAACTGAAAAAGAAATGATAACATTGATGACAAGATAAAGGCAGTGGTCAAAGAAGAAATATCAAAAAGGGTAGGTGGAAGTAGTGATGATGAAATGGATGTGGAAAACTGAATTAAGAAAATAGTTGATATGAAGATAGATGTATGGAAAAAAGAAAAGGAAAAGGAAAGAGGTAGTTTTAAAGAAATTCTGAACAACAAGAAAGGGAAAGAAAAGTAAAGATGGAATGTGAGGTTGTTCAATTAATAGGAACGAAGGAAGACTTGGTTAGAGAAATGGCAGAAACGGGAAAAAAACTGATAATCATGGCACAAAGATGAAATCACAAAAGTGAAAGAAATACAGCTAGATGAAGAAGCCGGAAGGCTGACAGAGGAGGTGACGGGGGTTGGAGTTCAATGTTGTCACTGTGTTCACCACTAACTACTTTTGAAGCTTGAAAAAGTCACTTTTTCAGCTCTCCCAATTTCACTCACACTGAAAGCTTTTGGGAGCAAGAGGAGGCTTGGGAGGAGTCAAGGTTGTGGACACTCAGGCGCAAAATCAGACAAGGAAGATAAATAAAACTCCTGCCATTGTTAGTCACAGAAACACTGAGAATGTCACACAGGAGTTGTGTGACTCGAAGGAGTCACGCTGACCCATAAATACCCACACAAACTTCAAAATTATGACGGAAAAATGCAGACCAGAAAAAAAAAATCAATTTGTACCTTTGGCGTATACTGTGCAGGGGTAATTTTTTGGCTTTTTTTTTAATGAAAAAAGGCGGGCCTTCTATGCTCCAAAATGTGGCACAACATTCAATGTTCAAGACTTTTTTTATATATATATATATTTTTTTTTTTTAGGAAGTGCATCAGCAGTGCTAACAAATACAATATAATAATTTTTGTACTGGCTTTTTTAAGCTAAATTGAACTGACTACCTTCCCCTATTCACTCAGATAATTATGGCATTTCTTTGGTTTACCTTCATACCCTATCTTGTCATCAGATTATTTCAGTGACATGGAAATTTTCTGAGTACTGGTCGAGGATGGGATCCAGTTATTAATCTACCACCAATATTCTTTTGTACTGTTGCCAGCATACTTATTTTGCCTTCACTACTGTAAGGATATTCATATACAGTTGAAAATTAAGGTTTGTGAAAAAACAAAACATTGTCAAAATAAGACACAACATAATTTATTTATAATTTATGGTAATTAAAGCTGTTAGTGTTACTAGAACACTGAAATAACTGATGTTAGTTTATCTGAAGCGACCTACTAATAAACAGTACTCGCTTCAGCAAGTCTAGCAATAGCTGCCAACATTTTCCACAAAGCAGAGAGAAATCTAAAACTTAATCAACAAAGACCAACAGACAAATATAAACAAAATGAGTGACAGCATTATACTTGAAAAAAACATTCCTCCAAATTCAAACTTTGACTAGATAATTTGCATAAATATTCAGTATGCAAATAATCTATAATACTAAAAACTTTACAGAATGTGACCTAATAGAAGTACAAGCCTCTCCGACTGATATATGTAATTTTTAATGTGATTCATGTAATTAACCCCTAAGGATGAGTGATCCGGAGGCAGAAATATTGGTGGGTTCTGTAAAAGGATGAGTGTCCCTCCACCTCCATTTTCTTATATTTCCCTTGTTTCCTCGTGACCTCTGCTATTGTTCTACATCTGGTTTACACTAATGGACAACCTTTGGTCTAAATACATGCATACATAGGCCTAGAGGCTCAGTCACATGGCTATAGTACTTCTACGAGAATCTGGTGGGCGGGAGGTGGCGACTGGGGTGTCAGCCAAGGTCAGCACCGCCCCGCACCTTGCCACACACTCTCAACACCTCCCTCTTCCTCTCGTATGTCAGCTATTTACTACCTTTAAATTAATTCAATTAAATAATTGAATAATCCAATAAGGTCATATAGTATTCAGATTGTTCCGTTTTTAGGATAATAACAAATATTTTGTGTAAATACCAGGACACTTGACAACGTTGGAATACAACGTTGTTATTATCCTAAAAACGAAACAATCTTAACCCTATATGACCTTATTGGATTATCCAGTTATTTGACTGAATTCATTTAAAGGTAGTAAATAGCTGACATATGAGAGGAAGCAAGATGCATTGAGAGTGTGTGGCAGATGCGGGGCTTAGCTGACCCCACAGCCGCCACCTGGCGGGCGGGGGGCCCGCCAGATTCTCCTGGAACGACTGTAGTTGTGATTAGTTTTTCCTTTTTATGGCTTCAGCATACAAGGAAATTTGAACATAAGCCAACTCATATGCACACACGGGTCTTATTTGTTTATTTCTAATGATACTAGGTTTTGCATTATGACTTACATTTGTTATATTATAAGTATCACATACGCTTTTATGAAAATTGTACAGTCAAACCTCGGTTTACGAGTTTAATTCATTCCGGAATATTGCTTGCACACCAAAACACTCATAAACCAAAACGAATTTTCCCATTGAAATTAATGTAAATCCTGTTAATGCATTCCATTTCTCAAAAAAATATTTAAATAAAAATAATTTTACTTGCTATTTTTTACAGAATTAAAGTAATTTTTCTAACAAATAGCAATGATAAATAATATAAAACACAAATCAATGTGTTACGGTTGTTACGGAGACTCCTGCAACCGCTAGCTATGTTCGAGGGATAGGCTTCGCCCTGGGGTTTAGAAGCTGTAGTTTCCCTATTCTCAAGGCACCGAAACTACATTCGACCACCAACCTGAAGCTAACCCAACGAGTTGTCCAAGATGGAGGGTGAGCGGGAGTCAGTCACATCCAGGAGGGCATTCAAGATGCCAAAGCTCACCCCTGTTTCTCTTGCAAGCATACTATCCACATTTCCTGTTTTCTTCTTTGCAGCACCATCTCTTTCAACCATCTCTCTGGGGGACTTTGTTAAAACACAAAGAACTCGCACTGTAGTGCTGAAAACATAACACGACCGCACGGATGCTATTTCTACAAGTTTACAACGCGAACTGAGACCAGAGCTGTCATCTGGCAGTCAAGAATCGCCCTAGACCGAGCAAGAATTACCCCAAATCTTGCAAAATTCTTGTGTTTCTCATTCTGGTGTGTTAAATTTCAAAGAATTCCCCCCAATTCTTGGCAAGAATCGTGGGTCCTGTGCAAGCTGCGGCGGGGCAAGGTATGGCCACTCTCTTGCTGGCTGCACCTCCATAGGCCTATGCTGATGACCATTTCCTGAGGTTCCTATGTCTAAGTGGCAATAGATATAGAGTTCACAAGGTTATTGTTGTGTTACTGCTGCACCACAGAACATTTTAAAGCATCATTGCTGGATAAATAAGAACATCCCGGTATGAAAACATTGTCATCGTTAGAAACAAGAAAGTGAAACGATGCCATTTGTTAATATGTTGTAGAGAAAAAGGATGTCTTAAGAAACTCTGTCGCATGCAATGACACTAAGTAGCTACTGAAATACTCCTAATGAAATGGAGATCCCGTAACTGTGACTAAATTAACACGTGTTGTCCTTGATGAGTGACAAAATGAGAAATAGTGTTGGTTCATCCAGTCATATGGACAAGATAGATCTTGTGGATCACAGGAGGGAGGTGAAAAACAGTCTCCAGAATGGGTGGGGCGTTCAAGAAGGCCATATATCGCCAGATGATGCCATAGGGTTGCAAATTTGCCACCTTCTCCTTAAAATATGGAATGCCATTTGTTCCTTATTTGGCTGTCTGAATAATTAAGCAGATAAAATTCAGTATTTTAAAAATGTGCAGAGCGCATTTTTCGGTGAACCACAAAACCAGTCCATAAAATTATATTTGTCAAGGGTTGTCCTGAAATACGGGTCGTAATGTCTCTCCCCCTTCCTCTTACTTTCGCCAGCAGCGGGCAGCGGCTGTCAGTCATGGCATGCCAGAGAAATTTCAGGGTTGCCACACGTTCCTTGAAATATAGATTCATTCTGTATTGGAGGATGGGATGTTGCGTTCCTTATTTGTTATAGATCAAGATGGCAGCCATAACTGAGACTATTCCCATTGTTTTCTGCTTCGAACACTCTCGTCTTGCAGGGAACAAAGAAAACCCACGTTCACGTCTTCGACTTGTACAAAGAGACTCGCCAGTCCTCTTTGAAAGACACTTGGTTGGCTAGGCTGACATAAGCTGATAGTCGGTCTATCGGTATCCTCTGCTCCCCATCATGAGCTGTCACCCGGCAAGGGTTTGTGGTCCCTCCTCAAAGAGACGTATGCGCTTGACAATGACAGCCTCCATATAGCCTGTGTCCCCTCCTGAGAGGTAGTGTTAAAAAAAAAAAAAAAAAAAAAAAAACAGGATGCTCGTATACCAAGTCACCGCTCATAAACTAAGGCATTTTTTGCTGGATTGTTTTGCTCGTAAATCAAAACACTTGTAAACTAAGGCACTCGTAAATCGAGATTTGACTGTACTTGAAAAATGGCTGTTTTTTAAGTTCTTGGAGTCACCCTTTAAATTTTTTTGTCTCTTAGGGGTTAAATCTTGATCAGTGACTGAGTGGTCAGTGTGTGGTCTTGGTGCTCTGGAGACCTGCACCTGCATGCAAGTTCCGCCCGCTGCTACAAGTTGACACAGGCCCCTTGAAGAAAGCCTACTGCTGCTAGGGGCAGAGCTGTAAAATAGAAAATTAAATAAATAAATAAAATAACAATAATAACGATAATAATAATAATGAGTAAAAGTAGAGATGCACAATGAATATTTTGTAAAGTAACCTCACCGAATAATTGTAAAGGTTTGTTGATAGTCTTAAGATCCTGAAAAGTTAGTCTCATTTTTTATTCACCTCTAACAATATACACTGCCATGCAGTGCTACATATTTCTTTATTTCCGTTTTGAACGGAGAAAATTAACTCATTTTACCTAAATATAATCACATATTCATTGTTCTGCAAATGATCTCAAGAATCAAATCACTAAATAAAATACACCTAACTTGGTACATGGCCAAACTGGCCAGGTGGCAAGATTTTGAACATTCTTGTTTCTCACAGATATTAACAATCGAGGTTTTCTTCGTGAAATGTATTTCTTGTATGGCTTGTACAATGTTTTCTTTATTTTTTGTACTCGTATGCTACTCTTGCCAATCTACAAAGTATGCCCATAGAATACCATTCAAATGCATATACTGTCGCAGATGTCGACGCGTCATGTCATCCTCATTGCCCACACGCTTCATAGTCAGCCATTGGTCATGCTGTCCTCTTTTTGCTTGCTTCTTAGCTTATGACTTTGTATTATTTAGCCACCAGTACGTCTATTGTGTACGATCTGTCTGTTTCGCCATGTCTGACCAAACTGACGTGAGTCATTGACGACGGCATGGAGTGTATGATGGTATATGATGACTGGATGTGATGATGATGACTGATGATACAGTGATGATCATGAGTGATGATAGTGATGTGGATGATGATGAGGAGATGATGACTGGGTGAGTTGTATGGTCTGATGATCATGAGCCATCGCCCTGTGACGCTGGACCATGGCCATTGCGCCAGCAGACTGATACTGTCCACCAACCCGCAAATTGATTTTACCCTGATTTTGATGCTGTCGTTCTCATTTGAACATGAAGATGCAATTGCAATTATTTGTGATTGATAATATGCTATGAATGACAGGATGAATGAGATGAGTTAGTTGCGTGAGATGGGAAAAATGGGTGTGGCATGTGTTGGTGTGCGTTGAGACCCATGAGGTTTGTCTTATATGTGTTGTATGTCCCAGGGCATACATAAACTATGCATAATATATTTATCTGGCCCCAAGTGTTTCTGGCCCCAAGTGTTTGTGTCTCATAGTTGTGTCTCGTTTCACGTCTTTTCTTGGCATGCCAGTTTTGGCCGTGCTGAAGTTTGTACTGAATCTGATGCTGACCCCGAAGAACCGCATTGAGCCCTTTTCAGACCTTCTTACGTGCTGCTTGCTGATGAAAGTGATGCCTTGACAGGATGGGCAGGCTGATGTGTCCTCAGCTTGCAGGGAGGGCAGTTTGGCTGGGATGCCTGAGAAGCAGTTTGGGATAAAAAGGTCAGGTGGGTGTTTGCTCCTTTTCCTGAGGGATGCCAAGTGGGCAAGCTTGTGATGGAACTTGAGGTGTACTACTGGCATCACCCTGCGGCCATCATCACCCTGGACCTGGGCCTGCAGCTCAGCATGTCTGAGAGTGTAGGTGTGGTCCTGAAACAGCGGGGCTGTTTGAGGCAGCAGGGCCTGTTCACCACCATAACTGAGTAGCACCCACTCGTATGGTACACCAGTCTGCTCTGCACCACCATGACAGTTCCGGTCCAGCCTGGGCTGACAGGCCACACCAGCCCACAGGGGCGCACCAACCCACTAGTGCCACCCCACCCAGGACCGCCCCAAGGGAACACCCACCAAAGCCAACACAGACAAAAAAAAGGTCCATGTCAACCACACACTACACACAGCCAACCTGGTAGAAGACCACAACCTACACCATAGAGATATTCTACTATACGCAAAGCCCTGCACATCGAGAGGTACAATGCCTCATGGGCAGCTGAGACAAGAGAGCTCTGCCTCTCATATCATTGAATGGAAAAAGTCCTCCAAGTCCTTTCAACTTACAAATTTTTCATTTCATGAATTGCCCTTCAAATTCCCACCTGGCCTTCCCTAGCCTTCCACCTTCATCACAGTAGCCATACCATCTATAAACTGGTGGTGTGTGGTGACACAGCAATAAGGCCAACCAGATCTGGAAGAGTGGAAGCAACAAGCAAAGGGTCCCAAGAGCCAACCACAGACAAAAGAATTCAAGGAGGAGGACCTGAGGACACTGCCTCATCCCCTCACAGTCAAAAAGAAAAGCAAAAGCCCTGCCAAAGTGTGCTCAAAGGAGTTCGGAAGGAGAGCGCTGCCCCCCTACACTGCACCTGGGACCTCTGAGACCATGCCCTGCCACACTGCAAGCCACCCACACACACCACTGTAGAAGGGAGGAGGCGGGAACCCCAAGCCACACCAGATAGGACAGAGGTGCCCAGTGGCCCAGGGGCCGTGGCAGTGGGCCGGGTCCCCCCCACCCCCCACCAAGCCACCTCTACATCATCTCCGCCCACCCACCCACTCATCCCCAATATCATCAAATAATAATAATAATAATAATATAATAATAATAATAAATAATTAAATAAATATAAATAATATAATTATGTAATATAATATATATATATATATATATTATTTTGTATACAGTCACGATTTATTTGTAAATTAATTATTATTATTATTTATATATTATTACATATTATTATTATTTATTATTATTATTAATATTATATATATTATGTTATGCTTTATTATTATACAACAGATTTGTTGTTTTTATAATCAAATAACTTATTTACAATAAATAACCTAGTATAAATAACCTAGTAATGTGTCTACTATACTAATTGAATAATAATATAAGTATACAGTGGTGACAGTAGTGGTGGTGTAGGTAAGGGTGGTGGGGAGGTACAGTGGGGGGCGTGCAGGGCGGGTGAGGGTAGGCGTGAGGAGCCCAACACTTCACACATTCAAGTTTTTTTGCACCCATGTATTTTTTTTTATATGTATTTATATTTTTTTTTCAGCATATAGTAGAGATAATAATGAAGGAATATAAATATTTTTAATAAATTTTTATAAAATATTTTTACATAACGTAAACCTAAGGCAGCAGACCGCCAAACACATGAAAAAACAATCCCTGAAGCAAACAAAACCTGCTATCTATTGAACATAAATATAAAACACATATATAAAGAACATAGACCAGAAGACATGAAAACATAGGTTAATTGAGTGAAACAGTGGCGGTGTGGCGAGCACTTCAGCAGACAGAAGTGCTCAAAGAGGGTGTGGGGGGGCTTGTGCTGAAGGGGTTAAGGCTAAAGTAATTGCCCTTCTTACTGAAGCTTTATGAATTCTGGCTAGTTATAATATAACAGGCCCCTTCAAGAAAACCTACAGCTGCTATCAGCAGAGCTGTAAAGTATATATATATATATATATATATATATATATATATATATATATATATATATATATATATATATATATATATATATATATATATATATATATATATATATATAACCTACAATAAAAATAATAAAAGTGAGTAAAATTAGAGATGCAAAATCACCATTTTGTAACCTTTGCTTTCATGGCTGACCACGATATAGAGAAGAACTACCATATTATTTTGAGGAAGATGAATCCAGAGGACATTTTTTTCCTATATGATGTCCATGGAAACTGCTCAACACTGGCAGATTTGCAATGGGATAGTTAATTTCTCCAGCTGTCAGTGGTGCTCCATACTTCTATGCTTACATAAAGCTGTCCCTAAATATTTAAACTCAGTCACCTCCTCTATTCTCTCCTCCCATAACCTTATCCTACACTTTGTTGTACCCTCTGCTCTAACTCTGTACGGCTTTGCAAAATCAATGACCTGTTCTCTTGCCCTCTCAAATACCATAACCTTACTCTTTCCAGCATTTACTCTCAGCTTTCTCCTCTTACACACCCTGTCAAACTCATCCACTATCCTCTGTACCATCCCCTCATTCTCTGCCAACAACAATGTATCATCTGCTAACATCCCTGTCACCAATGACTCTTTTTGTACCTCTCACTTTCAGCCTTGGACCAAGCTCCCCCATTCTGGCTTTCACTTCTCTCGTACAATTGTTCATGAACACATTAAAAAGCCATGGTGACATCACACACCTGTCTCACACCCACACCAACACCGAAACTCTCACACAACTCACCATTCACTCATACAGAGGCACTCGTATCCTTATAGAAGGAACG
>NC_066566.1:9135923-9248423 GCF_024679095.1 Eriocheir sinensis | reverse complement strand
ACCCTTTGTCCAATAAAGCAATGTAAGAAGTTTTATGCTGGATCACAATTATTATAAGCACTTAGTCAGCTGGTGCATGTGAACAAAGGATACAGCAGCAGTGGCAATGAGGAAGCACTCTTTATTTTCTTCTTCAAGTCTTCAAGGGCTTCAATGTATAATGCTACAGGCAATTATTTACTAAAGCAGGTTTCTTTCCATAAAAATTAGGTGATAAAACCAACAGACAGAAGATAAAAACTGGAACAAAACCACAGCAGAGTCAATATGCCAAATGCTTGATTTTGCTTGGGAGTCAGGTATGTGCATGTACACACACCTAATCTAATCTACCTTATATTGTGGCATACAAGTCGACCTCAAGATTATTAGCTAAATATTATGGGTTAGACCTATACTTGCTGTATAAGTCGACCCCCAAAGTTACTGGTATGGTATTGTATAGTAGGTATGGTCACGATATATTTGTATAGATCAGAATTATTGGTTGTATTGTTAGAGTGTGAGATACGAGGAGTTGGGTGGATGGCGGTGTTCTTACCTTTCAAGGGCCCAGTAAACACTGATGCCATGGCTGAGCACAGTGTTGCCAAACTATCGTACTCATTGCATTGCATTTTTTCGTAGTTTCCGACCGATAACTACCGCAACAACACCACTCGCCCGCCAACCACCACCGCCTACGCACTCACACTCACCACAACCAACCACAGAGTGAGTGTTAAATTATTACAGTCCATATTTAATTTGTGATTTATATGTATGTAAAACTATATAACAATGCTTAGAGATGCCTTAGAAATCCTTTTTTTTATTTGCTTGAGATGGTAGAATGAAACCCTATTTTCCCTATTTGATTATAGTCCTGTTTATCGTGGATTCGCAGATCATGGGAATCTCGTGGAACTAAATACCCGTGAACGGCGGGGGGCTTCTGTATAGGCAAAGTTGGCCTCAATGCTCATCTCATTGAGCTTTGAGCCTATGGTGGGTAAGAACCCATTACTTTGGGACACAGGGCAGTTGTGACATGGGTTATGATAATTTACATTCCTAAGGTATATACCCATTTATTAACCAACCAGAGTTGGAGGATGAACCGCTGAATGAGCAGGTCGCTGATTGCCTTGAGCTGACTTGAGCTTACAAATTTGTAGATAGGTGTGCTAACCACTACACCATACAGATATTATTATATTATGGACCTTATGGGTTATTATGGTTGATCAAATTAAACATACCAAATAATATTAAAAGTAGTTAACCAAAGGTGATGCTGAAGAAAAAGTTTTGAACATTTTTCCTTGAAGACAGCCTTAAAAATAGAGGTCATCTAATCCACCAAAAAATATAGTCTTCCTAAGTACCTTTTTATCTGAGGTGTTTGACAGCTTTTCCCACAGTGATTCAGTGGAAAGTGGTGTTGCAGTTGCTGCAGCTGCAGTTGGTACTTCTATGCGTTCCTCTGAGGTACCTCTTGATCCTCGTCCTCGCCTGTTACAAAAACAATGAACATTTTCAGTGACACACTGCTGGGAGCACATCTACAGATTGTCATTGTATAAGTTTAGCAGGAAGAATACTTTGAACATTGCATGTATACAAAACCAATTTCAGAAATATATATATATATATATATATATATATATATATATATATATATATATATATATATATATATATATATATATATATATATATATATATATATATATATATATATATATATATATATATATATATATATATAGTAGTTTTATTTTTGTCTCTACCTGGTAGGCTTGGAATGCCTTGGTTACTCAATGTCTATAGATACAACAGCACTGATCACACCTGAAATACAAATTACACCTAATTCATGTTACATAGCAATAAGCCATATTCTACAAATCTGGTATGCTGCAAAAGCTGCTCTTTGCAGGTTGGTATAATGCAAACTATGCTAGCAGCAAGTGGACACATGGCAACTTACAACATTTCCAGGTTTATTATGAAGTGAATTGAATCCAGAGTATGACTGGCAAATAATTTCTGCCACGTCACAGGTAGAATGCATGTCACACTCACCGCAAGTATTTGTGCTGAATCACACCTGCCTTGGCTCTCCTATGAGGCAGGTCCAGTATGTAGCATAGGACATCCATAACAAGTTTCATCATGTTATTTTATAAGATGTTTGAAAATATCTATGAGGTGAGCCAAGTATATATGAGAACATTTAAAGCAACAATCATTTTAATCCACAGCACACAGTATTATAGCAGATCTTTGGCTATCCCTGTACTGAGAGTGCAGCTTAATCACCTATACACATGCAGACATTGCATAAATGGTTCCATTTCATCATGGTCTGTAACAATCAAAGCAAACAAGCATAAACACATACATATTTGAATGCCTGTCACAAAACACACCCTTGATTAAAGTTCCTCCGTTGGTAAGTTTCCAGCTCATCCACAAGCTGGGTGTTTCTTGTCTGGAGGTGCCGCAGATCCTCCCTAAGCTTTTCTCGGTCAGCAGCCAGGGCTTCCCGTGCCTCTCTCTCAGCTCGGAAGTCACCTTGATACACCTCAACCTATTGGCATTTACATATATTCATTACCATACATTACGAATGAAAAAATATCTTGAGATATTGAGAGACCAAATTCTATTCCAAATTATGACAAGGTATGCAATGATTTAACTGGACAAGTTGATTTTGCTTTATTATTTACCTGTATAATGATATGAAAACTGCAATTGAATTATCAGTATGCATCAAAGATGATTGTAAAATTATTTAACTCTACAGCAGCAGCTAGAATAGGCAAACCTCATTTTACGAATGTTCACATAATGAAAAGTCACTTTAACAAACTTAAAATTTTACTCACTTAAAAAATGCCAAATTTTGCAGTATTGATTTTTTTTCCCATGGCCAATTTTAAATCGAGTGCACTCTCAGTCAGCTGATTCCCACCATGCATCCTCCTCCCACTCATACTGCACACCTCATTTATAACCACAGCATTATTAACCTTGCCTCTACTCGCGCGTGTGTGTGTGTATTTACCTATTTGTAGTCTAGCGGGCCCGATCTAAGCTCTAATAGTCCCGTCTCCATATCTACATTCATCCACCTCTTCCCGCAAGTGTTAACACTTCTATGTGGAAAACTATACTTTTTCAAGTCACTCAAACAGGTTCCTTTATTAAGTTTCTTTCCATGTCCTCTCAGCCCCTGAATTCTTGCAGCTAAGAAGAGATCATCTCTATCCACCTCATCAAACTTATTTACCAACTTATACAGCTTGATCAGATCTCCTCTCACCCTTCTTTGTTCCAGTGTCGTCAATTTCATCTCCTTCAATCTGTCTTCATACGTCATATTCGAGAGTTCTGGGACCATTTTAGTTGTAATCCTCTGTATCCTTCCCAGCTTTCTGATATCCTTCCTTTTGTGAGGCGACCATACAACTGCAGCATATTCAAGCTTTGGTCTTATCATTGATGTTATTATTTTCTTCATCATTTCTTTGCCCATAAAATGGAATGATACCCTTATATTTTGCATCATCCTGTAGTTTTCTCCAAACAGCTTGTTTATGTGCTTTTCTGGGTCTTGCATCGTTACTCCCAAATATTTTTCTTCATGAACCACCTTTAAGTTTTCTTCCATCCTGTATGTTTTCCTTGGTCTTGTTTTACTTTTCCCCATTTCCATAACATGGCTTTTGTTTGCATTAAATTCCATCTCTCATAACTGGCTCCATCTATACACTCTATCCAGGTCTTTTTGCAGTTCTTCACAGTCTTCCTCCATCCTCACTTTTCTTATTAACTTTGCATCATCTGCAAATAGGCTCATATAACTTTTTATACTTTTTGGCATATCATTTATATATATTATGAACATTATTGGTGCCAGAACTGAGCCTTGAGGAACTCCACTCTCTATTCTCCTCCAATTAGATTTCTCCTCTCTAATCACTGTCCTCATTTCTCTTCCTGTTCAGTAATCCTTCATCCACTCGATAACCTTTCCGCCCATTCCTCCCCACTGCTGTAATTTCCAGAATAACCTTTTGTGTGGAACCTTGTCAAAGCTTTTTCAAATCAAGATATACACAATCAGCCCATTGTTCTTTGTCTTGCACCATGTCTATTGCTCTTGAGAAGAAACATATCATTTCTACACTCTTTTAGTACTTGTCCCGAGATTTCATCCGGTCCCATAGCTTTCCTTCCATCTAAGGTTTTCATCAGCTGTATCAGTTCTCGTTTCTCAACCTTTACATAATCTAGTTTCCCTTCATTGCAATTTTCGAGACCCTAGTCAAAGTCACTTTCTTTCGTAAACACTTTATGAAAATGTTTATTTAACCCCTTCAACACGAGGACGCGTATACTGCGTCCTTGCGTGCCCCATACCATATCTGAGGATATGCATACTGCGTCCAGGCGCACTTTAGCCAATATACGAGTTATTTTATCTCTATATTCATGCTTACATCTCAACATTATCAATTAATTTATGTTTCTTTATGTGCACCATTTAATTCTGCATATTTTCATATATAATACATAATGATTATGTTGAGTTTATGGCTGAAAACGTGTTATATTCAATAGCGACACTTGAAATTTGGCGCGCGCGGTGATCTCGGATATGGCGCGGGGTGCTGCTTTGGCCCGGCCATAGTGAAGGGGTTAATATTTCTGCAATTTTTTTGTCCTTTTCATAGAATACACTTTCTTTTAGCCTTTCCACTCCTTCATTTCTTTTAACTTCCCATTTACGAATTTATGAAACATTTTTGGTTTTTCTTTCATTTAAAAACTATTCTTTCAAATTTAGCTTTCTCCTCTCTCCTTATTTTCACATATTCATTTCTTGCTTTTTTTATATTTGTCCCTGTTGTTCTTACTTGGTCTTTTATTGAAATTCCTCCATGCCTTATTTCTATTTCATCTTGCTGTTTCACACCTCCATCCAAACCATGTTTTCTCTCCTTTAGGTTTTACTGTGTAGAATGGAACATATATCTCTATTCCTCTATTGTAAATAATCATGAGTCATATTTCTCTTGAATATTAGCACTCCTCTTCATGTCAGTCCAGTCCGAAGAAAGTCTTGAGTCCAACGAAATCTGCCTTAGTGTAGTTTTTCCTTTTTTCCTTATAAGCCTCTTCTCGATATTCACATCCTTCCAAAGTTTTCATCTCCAATAGTTCATGGTCGCTCTTTCCTAAGGGGCACTCATGACTGACTTCATCTAACTCCACATTTTTTGTAAAAATTAGGTCGTCTTGATGGTTCGTCATCCCCTCTCAACCTTGTTTCTCCTTGCACCCACTGTGTCATCCGGTTATCTGTTACCAGCTTCAATAGTTTACTTCCTCAAGTATTGTCACTATCCTCCATTGCATAATCTTCCCATTTCACTTCTTTGCAATTGAAGGCTCCTGTTAATATTACCTTTTTATTATTTTTTTATTTCGTCTGTCAGTGCCCATACTGTATCTTCCAGCATAGCGTTATATCTTACTTCATTTCAACTTTTGGTTTTAGGCGAGACATAGGCTGTTATTATGTTATTCTTCTCCACCTTTTACCAGTACTACCTGCACAGCCATCACCTCCACACTGTCATTTTCATATCTCACTTCAGTCACCTTCAAGTTTTGTTTCGTCATTATCATTACTCCTCCTCCCTTTCCTTCTTTCCTATCTTTTCTCCAAATGTTGTATTTGCTCCTCCAGCACAAGTTCCATTTTTTTTTACAAGTTTTGTTTCAACTACACGTATAATACATGAATCACTCTCCTTTAAACAATCAGTTAGTTTAATTTTCTTAGATGTAATACCATCTATGTTTGCGTACGCAATCTTTAACCCTTTCCATACGGTGACACAGACGTCGGCGTCACAGTATAAAAAGGGTTAAGAGGAAGTGGAAGAGGATTAATCCTCTTCTAAACCTCTTAATCCTCTTCCATTTCCTCTTTAAGAGGTTTAGAAGAGGATTAAGAGGAAATAGAAGAGGATTAAGCAGTTTAGAAGAGGATTAACCCTTTCCATATGGTGACACCGACATCGGCATCACCATATTGAAGGGGTTAAACCTTTCTTTCCCCTCTTTCTATCAACACCCTTACTCCCTCTTTTTGCCTCCTATCCACCACTTCAGTTTTTCGTTCTTCATTCTCCTAAAAAATTTCTTATTTTCTTCTGATCTTTCATCATTTCTTTTTTTCCTTTACTTTAATTCTTTCATCCTCTGACATATTTCTCCTCACATATATTTGCTTATGTTCTTCAGAGTTGTTTAGTTTCCATGACCTATTTAGTATGGTTTCTGTTGCCATTTGGGACCTTAGCTTATTAATCTTTAATGGTCTGTTTTTTCCTTCCTCGTATCTTCCCAATCTAATTATTTCATCTACTTCTTTCTCAAACTTTTCCTCCTCTTCAGTATTCATATTTCTCAATATACTTTTCACCTTGCTTCTCTCGTAACTCTTTCTCCGAGTCTTCTCTGTATTTTTTTCCTCTTTGACATCCAACACTATGACACACTTTTTCTTTTCTGCCATGTCCCTCAACATTCCTTCTCTATTTTTTAGTACATTCACAACTTCTTTTGTTATGTCTTGCCTCTGTTCCTGTTGCTGTTGTTCTAGGATTTCCCTAAAGCTCATTTTTTCCTTGTTTTTTTCACTTCTCCACTCCAATTCATCATTGACCACATGCTTAAATCTTTTCCTCTACCTTTACACCCACATTCTGTTGATCATTTCCTATCGTCGTTGCTACCTCTCTTTTTACCATTTCTTCCATCTTCTTCTCCATGTCTTCGTTTGTCCCCATCACACTTCTCTCTTTCCATTTTCAAAATTTGTATCTCATGGTCTTTTATTAATTTTTCCATCTTCAGTTGTGCTATTTCTTTTTGGTTTTCTGGCTGTTCATTAGTCAATTTAATTGTTTCTTCCCTCAAGTTCTCTACCATTTTCTTTGTTTCCTCATTTCTTCTCCATGCCTCATCATCTCTCTTTTTCACTTTGGTCAGTGCCTGAATCACTTCCCCAAACTCCGCTCTCAACTTCCTCATTTCTATTATTATTTTGTCATGGTCCTGCTCTACTTTGTTTATTCTTTTCCACTGTACTGGTTTCATTACTGATTTTGGCGTGAAGCCCTCGAAACACTCCCTGGATTCTTTTCCTCGTCAGTTATGGGACTCCGCCAGAGAGTCCGCCATCTCGTATTTTAGTTTACTTTCCATCCAACCTCCTTCCTCTCCTTCTCCTCCCCGTTTTACTTATCGCTTCTCACTCTCTCATAATCCTCTCAATTCCTGAACTCCTAGGAGACGGGACTCAAATGACTTAGCTGTTGCTCGGGCCCTTTTGACTGACAAATAGATTGTTGTACTCTGCTGCATCTGTTTACGTCGTCTCACTGCTGTGATCGGCAGCGGCGGTGTGTGTGTGTGTGTGTGTGTGTGTGTGTGTGTGTGTGTGTGTGTGTGTATCAGAGATATAATTTTCTCTTACATCCTTCCTTTCCCCTCCCTCTCCACACTTGCCTGCAAGGCCAAGTGAGAGGAAGTATAAATGAACACAATCAAAATGCATTTACTGGATTACAAGAGTAATGTAGGTAATGAAACTAACTCAGTGAAAATAATTGGTTACGGTTGATCTATTCATAGATTTGCCATGCATTTGGCCTGCATACATGCAGGGGGGATGAGCTCTTTACATGTCCCATGTAAATAGCAGAGGTTTGTGTTTGTAAATTGTTGCTTAGGAAGTTTTAAATTTCACGAAGATTTAACAAAAAGAAAAAGAAAAGATCAAATGGGGATTTCAGAGTTCTGTTATCAAACTCCATTGAAGTGGTGATATGATTCCTTTACACAACCAATGTGACCCATTTGTAAAATGAGATTTGCCTGTACACACTAGAAAATCTGTATTGTAGAGCTGACCACTGAAAATTGAGGTATTTGAAAAAATAAGTCGTGCTGGTAGCCAGTACACATAGAAATAAAGATAACTGTTAGGACTTGTCCTTTTACCTGAGCTCTGAGGATGGCAATAGTTTCACTCTCACTTGTACGTTCTGCTAGACTTGCTTTGGCTTGACCCAGTTCTTTCTTGAATTTTGAGAGTTCGTCATTCTTGGCAGCAAGTAATTCTTCATATGACATCAGTTTAGCTGTAGCTTCATCATGTTTTTCTGCCATAGACTTTATCTAGAGAATATAGAACATAAATATAGAACATAAATACATCATAATGCTTGTTAGCAAGTAAATTAATTCTTGCCTCATTCAAGAAATAATTGCAATAAAAAGTTACATTACCTTTCCCTTCAACACTACACTTAGTATGGTTAACCTCCATCTGACCATTTCAGGGGGGAGGCGTGGCCAAGTGGTCAGCATGCAGGAGTGGTGAGCCAGTGGACATAGGTTCAAGTCCCACTGAAACACGCTGATTTTTCAACCATCACTGAGTGGCAGAAAATTACCCACATGCTGCCCAGATCTTCAATTAACCCTAACTTCTGCGACTTTGGTCAAGAGGAGCACTGGGGGCCAGCATGGGCTCAGCAAGTCATATATCATGGCAGCCACTATAAATATAATTCACCTGTGTCAATTACGGGCTGGGGTCACCAAAGCGGCCCCTCAAGAAAGTCTGCAGGCGCTATAAGCAGCACGTAAAAAAAAAAAAACAAAAAAAAAAAAAAAAAAACAAAAAAAAAAACTTACATTCATACTCTGCATATAAAATCCTTAAATATGGAAAACTTACTGAACTAACATATTATACAGTAAAAGTTTAATAATCCAAACATTGAATCTGAAAATCCTAGTAGTTTGAATTTTCAAGGTGGCTACCCCCCCCTCAAAAAAAAAAAAAAAAAAAAAAAAAAAAAGCCTAATGCACCAAACAGTGGTAACTCAGAAGATATTTAAATTCAGTCTTGGTGTTAATGGGCAAATATTCACTTTATAGTATAGTGCCCCATACTGGCGAAAAAGTGGCTCCCACGGCTTCTACAAGTGGCATTCCTGAGTCAATGATTTTTTCTCATTAATTCACTTAGAGGGGCCTTTAACCCTTAAACTGCTAAATGCTCGCAGTGAGTGGTAGCGTCATTTGCTGGTGGTGCTAAACGTTCGCTGCAAACTCAAGTCGCACTCAAATTTCCTGCGTATGAGTGTTCCAACAATATTTCTCAACCCACAGCATTGCCAATTCAGTGGGTTTCCACTAAATTTGGTGGAAAATCATATCAGCCTAGTGTGGAAAATCTAGGGATGAGTAACTGGTGGATGTTGTTGTTCAATATAGCGGCAATTTTGCATAGCTTCACCTATCACCTGACTGATTTTTTTACCATAGTTGTAAATTTTGCAGTTGGCAATACTACCTTGCCAGCACCCCATCAAGAGATCTCCACAGTTGCCTCAATATGGCTGACCGTCGTGCACGCACTGACTTAAGTGTTCACAGGCAACACCCCCTGAATGTACCTGTACATTCGCAGGAGAGGCATACATAACCGAATCATATAGATCTGGGCCTCCTCTTTCCAATGGTGTTTTTGTTTTTTAGCTGTGATGAATAGTTTTTGAGATACAGAGGTTAAAAAAGGCCCCCCTCCCCCCGTTCGGCTGCCATAGTGCGCCTGGGGGGATAGTCGCCTCCCTCGCCATGCACAATGAAAGGGTTAAGAAACATGATCCCTGCAGCTACTGGGTTAATTAATTTTGGATGGTACAGTACTTAGGTAAAACTATTACAAATGAGTGAAAAGTGAATAGATTTAGAGAAAATGCAATACTCAGGCAATCTTGACTGGACTCCATGATTGTGCGAGGAGTTCGTCTTTCCATCGGCACTTCTTTGTTGCTTGGCGTTTTCATGAACCTGCTTTACTTTTTGTGCCTTAATTATCTCTGGATCTACTATTTACATGGATTTATGTATCTAATAAGTACTGCTATTTTTGCATTAGTGGTGTAATAAAACATGTCCTGTCTTTACTCTGATTATATGTGAACATTTTCTTTTTCAGGGGTCCCTCCTAATCACCCGAACAATTTGATAATCCGACTGACCTGCAATCCACTGCCATTTGGACTATTTGACTTTTACTGTATGTTGTTATAATAAGCAAGTTTTACCAACTTCACATTCCACTCACATATCACAAAAGGTAAAGTTGGGGACATATGCTACAGCTGGGTGCAGCTACACAGCACTACCTACATTGGTAAAGGTGCATGTAAAAACACTTACTTTCACTTGATAGTATTGGTCACTTTGTGTATCTCTATCTGAGCGATCTTTAAGCTCTTGTATTTCCTTCTTCATACGGTTTATCTCAGCATGAGCTCTGATGAGAGAAGATCTCTCTTCACTATTCTTCTTTCTTTCACCTTCAAGTGCTGCTTCTAAGGTGTCCACCTGAAACGGGGAAAATTAGTCTTCTACAGAACAATCTTTTCTCTAGTAAAAAGTAGCTTTTCAATGCACTCTTTATATTTTCAGATGATGAATTCTGCCAAAATTGTCTAATGGTATGAGTATTTCATATCAAAACTTAAACTGTTCCTACAGGGAAAAAATGCATATTTTAGGATGAATGCTCATGGAAATATAATGGCATTTCATATGCATACAGTAAAACCCTGATTATCCAGAAACCCCAAGTATCCTGGAAAATTCTGCCCGCCCTCCCCCAAAAACAATTAAGGCAATAAAAATTACAAAGATCCAACCAGCATAAGATTTTAAATACCCGCACTGCATGACTGTTTACTTTTGTATTCCATCATCACACAAGCACTGCTGTACCACTTTCCTACAGCACCCCTACCTCAACATGCCCTGCCCCTAATCTGCTAGTTCCTTTATGTCCTGTCCCCCCCCTCCTCTAGAGAGAGAGAGAGAGAGAGAGAGAGAGAGAGAGGGGGGGGGGGGGAGCAAAGGCAAATCTGCTGATTGAGGGTGGAGTGTGTTGAGGAAGGGTTGGTGTTCCCAGACGCTTTCTTAGTCAACCCACATCCTCTCACTGTTTGTGGAAATTTAGGTGACAGTCTGATTGTCCTGAGTCTAAGTGCTCAGTGGTTACTTTGGTAAGTACATACATACTTGTAGTCAGGAGATGCATTTCTGAGTGTATAATATGTGTAAACATGTTTGATTGAATGAAATTACATGCAAACTTTTGTAATTTAACACAAGTATCCTGAATTTCTGCTTATCTGGCACCTCTGAATCCCTGCATTTCTTGGATGGTCAGTTTTACAGTAATGCATTCTTAATTACCCCTTGGTGCACTGTGATGCAGGTGGCAAAAAATAAATGTACCTTGAAAGTTATTCCATGACACCAAAAGCATGATATTCAACAAATATATTATTCTAAAAGTTAGATTCATGCCATAAGTGTCAATTTTGGTGTTAGGATCCCCCTCACTGAAATGAAATGATTAGTAACCCTTTTCAATGGCATGTCTTAGACTGCAAGCCTTAGAAAAAGAACAGTTCCTCGTCAGTCACACCTTCCTAGGCTGGGATGGGAATAAACCTTCCCCAAGTTCAATAACCACAAGGCCTAGTGACAAACACTTCTTTTGATGTATCTGTATGTAGACTACAGGACATACAACACTGAAGAATGATGATGTGAGTGTACTACCAACATTATTTTAAGATGTGTCAAAGTTACCTACATTATCAGGTGTTATGTTTTGTGCTGTAATATAAGATGCACCTATAATTTGGCAAGATACATTTATAATTTTTTTTAAAAATCCACATTTTCCCTGAACTTAATGTATGTGCAGTATTACAATTGGCAACCTCACTTCTTTATAAACAAGCATTGTATTACACACATTTCAGTAGCTTTTATTCCCTAAGAAATTATTTTAACCCTTTCAATACGTTGATGCAGACATCAAAGTCACAGTATGGAAAGGGTTAAGAGGAAATGGAAGAGGATTAATCCTCTTCTAAACCTCTTAATCCTCTTCTAAACCTCTTAATCCTCTTCCATTTCCTCTTAAGAGGTTTAGAAGAGGATTAAGAGGAAATGGAAGAGGATTAACCCTTTCCATCCGGTGACGCCGACGTCGGCATCACCATATTGAAGGGGTTAATGGGTCAAAATGATAAGTTAAGCCCTTACCTCTTCACGCAGCATGGCAGCCTCATCCTTGAGACGTTTCTTCTCCATGGCATCAATAGGTTCCTGGAATACACTCCTATTCTTTAGTATGAATTTAGCATATCTATCTTTGTCCTCTAGTCTCTAATAAGAATGCTCATTTTTCTAATTCACTATCAACACCTGGATAAATTGTAATTAATGCCAAGATTATTTTTACATCAATGGAGACAGCTTAGGCAAAACAAGAACATGAAAAAAAAGCTGCTATGCACTGCTTCTGTAAAGAGGAAAAGAAGGGTAAAAATTAGTCCATCAGGTGTCTTGATATTCTCCTCTTAGATGTATTCATATCTTGCATTAGGAACCTTGAAAAGATAATGATAAGCTAAAGTAGTGTCTTATGCAGTGAAGCTGCTTCAGTGGTGGAGGAATGCAGTTAGCAATCTCAGAAGAACAGTTACTAAGAAAATTACAATAGAAGACAAGAAGAGAAGCAACATTGCAGCATAGCTTTGGAGGTAGGAGACAGTCAGTAAGAGGAGCTGAGAAATGAAAAGCCTTTAACTCTACTCTCTTTGTCAGGGTGAGTGGACCCCCCCACAAGAGCTACATACTCTATACAAGGGCAAAAAAAGGCAACCCATAGGGAGGAAAGAATTGGTGGACACTGAACATGTTTTGTCCTCAAGGGAGCTGATCATGCAAGAGATGAGATATGAAGTTTCCTGTTGAGATTTTGAGATGAACAAACCAAAAAAATCTTTATTGAAGAAGGGGACAGCTGCAAGTTATTGAAGAATAAGGGGAAAATGAAGATATAGATAGATGTGAAGAGTTGTCAGGTGGAAAAAAGAGTTTTTGAGGCATTGAAGGACGCCAAGTTCTTTTTACCCCATTCAGAAATAAAAGCAAGGTCAGAGGTTGAGCTTGATACTGTCCAGCCCTGAGTTGTATACTTCCTCTTGTAAGGGTCATTTGTTAAAAGGTAAAGTATGCAGAGTAGTCACTGTTATAAAACTGGAGAGAACATTTTGTTTTGGAAATATCATTAATGACCAACAGAGAGCAGAGATTGGGAGATAAAACAGAGCTCTTCAGACACCATTGTTTGTAGCTTTAGGTATAGGACAGTGACTGTCTACCAATGGGCAAAATAATATCGGCCTAAAAGAAAATTAGAGATGAAAGTACAAAGAGGACTAGAATCTGAAGGAGAGTTTGAGACATGTAAGGCAACAGCCAGCAAAAGTTTCACAGAACCAGCTAAGAGAAGATGAACAGGATTTACCCATCTCAAACATCCATGATCTGCATCATGTTACCTCTGAAACACTTTTAATTCCCTAAGGAAGCACTTATGATCTTTCTTAAAGCAAAGTAGGTTTAAGTCTTTCTGGTAGTCAGGTTGTTTTCATAAATTCACCATCACTCAGTTTTTCCCCAAAAGTTAATCAGTTTGAGACATTCAATTAAGAATGCTTTTGTGTGTATTCAGTGACTACACCATTATTGTATTTTGCTATTTTGGTACCACGCATTTAGGTAATGGACAAACAGTCAGACATTGACAAAATATAATCACCCTCTTCACTACATTGATAGAATCTGGTCAATAAGGTGGGGGATATGTATTCAATGGAATACGGGTATCCCTCATGTATTGCAGGGTTGGCTATCACGAATCTCCTGTTTTGGTGGTATCCAGGGTATTTGGGGCATCGCAGGCATGTCCGTGTATCATGGGGGGGGGTTGATTGGTGGTGACTTATCGCTCTTACACTCAGATTAAGTTAATTTTAACACCTCCCTGCATCCTGATTGATTGAGAAAGAGGCCCCTAAGCCTGAAAGATGGTATGAGGGGTTTAGGGGAGGCGGTGGCTAAGTGGATAGCGTGACGGCGCCGCGTTCAGGACGACGTGAGTTCAATCCCTGCCCGGTGCCACAAGCTGGGATTTTTCAGCCGCTGCCGAGTGGCTTAAAACTACCCACATGCTGTCCAGAAGACCATCTATCAACCCGGACTCTAGATTCTAGGATTAAAGATGAGCTCCGGGAGGGCAGCATGAGCCAATGCAAGATGGTGCCACTATAAACACTGGCCTGCACCACAACGGGCTGGGCCATACCATCAGGCCCCTCCAAAACAAGCCTACCGGCACCACAGGCAAAGATGTGTGAACCCTGAGTAGTTATCTGCTGATACCAATGCAAGACTCTCAACAGGTTACCTGTACAGTATGTAGATCAAGATCTAGATTTCTTTCCCTCCAAAATTCATAACTCAGCTTGCAGTCAAATAAACAGGTGTTAGTGATAAATGGTTTACGGCTTACAGGATGCAATGGACTCCCCCAACAACCACCACCAAGCCATGACAACAGTCACAACACAAGCTGAGGCAGCTGCGGAGGAGGCAAGATGAATCCTAGTGGCTGGTTTCCCTAGCACAACAGCTGAGGATATTCAAAACAGGCATAGGCCTGCCCCCATTAAACTCCTAAAGACTTGGTGGCCGAGAATGATATTGCTGAGTTAGACAAGCGCCACGAAGAGAATGTGTAAAATGTGAGGGGCTGTCCTTCGCACTGATTTGTGAGTAACTCAGCCATGAGGAACTGATCAGTCACATCCTTGAATAAGACTCATCATTCACCAATGCTTCAGACAGGTGTGCCATCCTCAGTAACAAGGTACTAGAGGACTATTTGGACAAGTATCACAAATAAATGAACTCTCTCAGACAAAAGCAGATCACCGAGTTATTATGTGCCTACAACCAAGCACAGCCTGAGCCTGCCCCTGACACCTTTCCTCACCCCGCCAAGGTGGACAGGAATAACATTTACCTAAGCCTCGGAGTCCAAAACAAACCCCCTACCATAGCATACAGTACAGCAAGGTATAATTCCATTATCCTAATTTGCAATAGAGAAAAAGATTCACTACTGAAACTTTGTACCATACCTATCTATGTATTGTCTTTGTATTGTACTAGTATGATAAAATATCATTTCATAATTTTGAACTAGTTATCATACCACACAGATTCCCTTGAGAGGGTTGAGCCAAGGCCACATATTCCTAACCACACTTAGCCCATGACATGGTGAGTTGAACACTGTTGCTACCTTACTGACCTCCCTTCAGGTCTGGTGAGGAAGTTGAGACAGGTGTACACTTAAACTCCAACAGGCATGGATTGGTATGAAAAGCTATGGAAAAGGTACAGAAAAATCATTCATAACTTTGTACCGCACCATACTATGAAAATAATTGTATTGTAATATCCTATCGTACTTTTAATATCCATACAATACCATATTGTAATTTCATACTGCACTATGTCATAGCCATGCTCTTACCCCTATGCATCTCGAGGCCACCAGCAAGGTAAAAATTACATTTGAATTCTATTGTACAGTAATATGCAAGGACAAGCCTCTTTCTCTCGAACATGTAGCACATGAGAGCGAGTGGTGATGAGTAGGGTGGCTGCAAGGATTGCTTTCATCCTCACTGGCACCCTTGAGGGAACTGACCTGGGTTCAGAGTCAGCACACCGACAATGTGTCGGAAAGCAACGTTGTCAAGAGTTATAATATTTATAGAAAATCATTGTTATTATCCTAAAAACAAAACAATCATAGCACTATATAGCCATATCTGTTATTGAATTATTCATTAGATTCATTTAGTAGTAAAGGAAAGAGCTGATATATGAGAGAAAGAGATAGGTGTTTGGGCTGTGTGGCAGAGCAGTGGGGAAGGAAATGACTGCAAAAGCCAATATCAAAATGATCTGGACAATCTGGAACCACTGGAGTTGCAAGCCAAGTGACAGAATGTATAAGCAATTCACCTTGCTCAGTGTTTCAGAGGCCACTGCTGCAGCAGCCTGGGACTGCAACTTGCGGCAAAGGTTTCGCTGGGTGTTTGCCTCCTCCTTAGCTCGCTGGACCTCACTTTCCAGCCCGTCAACCTGAAGGAGAAAGTCAGAGACCATCTTATACCTACAGTTTTGACTATTGTTCAATTATATACTCTAGTATGTCTTTCACTTTCACTAAAAATGCTCTTTCACTGTACAGTAGGATCTTGACAATAATGTCTAATTGGTGACTGAAAAATGCCATTATTAACAAAAATATAACTGGCATGATTTTAAGATACATGTTTAGCCCTTAGACTATGGGTGTAGTGATATAACACATCAGCAGCCTTGCCCATGGCTACGGGTGTAGTTGTAGCACACAAGCCATTTTCTGCTGAAATATTTCAGTGAATGTAGCTCAAGCGAGTCATATGTGCTTCTACTACTCTTAGTGTGAATTTCAGCAGTTGGCAACCTCTTCCTATCAGTCAGACCTGTGCCACCTGTCAGGATATGCAAGTCATGTGGAAGTGTTGAAATTGACAGAGAAAAAATCATATCAAATTTTATAATTTTTCATCTCTGAAATCACAAAAAGTAACTATGTGAATGGCAATGTGCTGAAATTAGACACTTTTCTTGATCAGCAGTGTACTGTTTTGCATCCAGAAATGTCCAGGTAACTGGAACCATTTGGAAACTATGGCTAATGCACTCTCACCCACATTCCCACCTCTCCTGATCCCCCTCAAGCCCAATTATTGGCAAGTTCATGGTAAGCTGACTCTAATGAGACCAAATTGAGCATGATAAGGGTGATAGCCTTAGAATAATTGGATTCAGAAAAAAAAGTGTTTGATGCATACTAAAACAACCCCGCACCGAGCACTGGGCAATGACACAACATGCATTTCCTCCTACCAACATGATTGACAGACCCATCCTAGATGTGCACTGAGTGTATGATAACATTTTTCAAGTTCCATACTATGGAACTCATGATTTTTCACTCACTATAGTGCCCATTCATAAGTGCAATGGTACATAATTGCATACATACAATTCCCATAATAATTTTCATAGTTCTATTATTACAAATGGTAAGCATGTTTGTAGATTCTATAAAAACAACACATGGCAAAATTGAATGTTTTTTTCTGCTTTTAATACACGTGTTGGGAATTTTTGTATAAAATTACCTCCCGTTAAATCATTAAGGTCAGTAGGGAGAAATTATGCACTATTTGGGTAATTTGCATGTAACGTGGCATATAACTGACATCAAGTGTCGAAGCTTCACGGAAACTGGCATCACCTACACTTGAGGCACAAAGCCTAGCATTCGGATATAAGACACCGACCCGTCAACACCTGCTCTCTGAAAATTTATCGTCTCAACTTCCCAAACCTTTATGGTTATTATTTTATTTGAACATGCGAAAATAAGTACAACTCACAATGTAGCTTAATTATACAATGTCTATGGCCTGCAAGCAACCACCAGGAACTCAAATAGATGACCCCCATCTCCACTATGCTTCACTCACTCCATAACCACCATCAGAGCTAGGTACATTGCATTAATTTCCCGTGTGAATTTTGGTCGATTAATGTATCCCCGATATTTTTATATATGTAGCGGCTGTTATATTGGGAACTGATCTTTGTAATGCCCCACGCCGGTTTTACATGTAGACCAAGTGAGTGGTGCCGTTATTTGTTGCTAATTGGGGTTAGGGAGCGTTTAGCCAACTTTGAAGCGTGTCATCATATCGTATCCGTCCAATTCTGAATATTCGTTCTGTGAAACCTCATTTAATTTTCCACAACGTGCATAATTATAAACACAGCATAATCTTTCAAAAACATCATTATTATGCACTACATACAAAAGTTAGGCTATATATCATGCATGCTTGTAGCTTGTAAAGACAACCTTACAAAACTAAATGCATTTTCTGCCTTTTATAAGTGTAATGAAAGCTTTCATAAACTAAAGATAATTATGCATACATGTTAGGCTATACTTTATGCTTGTATGTAGCTAGTATGAAAATAACTTGCAGAACCGAATGGCTTTCCTTCCTTTATATGTGCAAGAAATGCTTTCACGAACTAAATTCTCTTATTCGGAGGCTTGGCACACTCCCTGATAATTGGAATATAGAGGTCCAGGAGCCCATAGGCACCTCTCAGTGTGTCTCTCCAACCCTGTGGTCAGCTGTGCACTGGGAGTTGGAGTGAAACATAGAACAAAGACTGCCATCGGCCAACAGACACAATAATTACATCACGGAAGTACAAATCTTGGCGGGACAGCAAATGGTGGGAATTCCCACATCCCGTCACTCTCCACATGAGTGGGAATCCCCACCACCCATTCCACATGGGTTAAGCACATTTCTCTAACCAACTTCATACTGCATCCTCTTAGTTCAAAAAGTTAGTTGTCTTGCTCCTTTCTCTCTCCTTAATAGCAGATACTGTCCATCTGTCTCTTCGTGACCATTCATTAATATTAATGTATGTGTGGTAATTAGATCTCCTCTTACTCTTCTTTCTTCCAAAGCTGTCAAATTCATATCCCACAATCTGTTTTCATTAGTGAAATCTTCTAGTTCTGGAACCAATTTTGTTGCTGTTCTTTGTATTCTTTGTTATTCCCCAATATACTTTTCTATGTGGTTGCCATACTACTTTGGTATAATCTAGTTTTGGTCTGATCAACAAAGTAATTAGCTTCTTCATCATATCCTTCTCCTATATTTCTTAATAGCTTATATGTATCTCCAAACATTTTCTTGATGTGACTTTAAAGAGATACAGTTTTCCTGTGTGACGACTTTCAAATCTTTCTCTCCTCTCTTTCAATGGTAATTTGTTGCCCATTTTATATCATCCTGTGGGTCTAATTTCACTCTTCCCAATTTCCAGCACATTACACTTTTTTACATAAAATTTCATTTCCCAGTTTTTGGTTCATCTATAAATTTTATGTACATCATTTTGTAACTTTTCTGTTTTCTTGTGTCGTTTTCCTCATTAACCCTCTTGTGCCCCGTAAGTTTCCAATAAGTTTCTGTTCCATTCACCATGCATTTCTCAGGCCCGACCGCCCTTTTTTTTTGCCGCCGTGATACTCTACATTCCCGGATGTATTTTACCCTCACAGATATATTGTACCCCAATAAATTTGATATCAGTGGCTTCATAAAGACTTGTAGTAGAACATGCGCAAATAAAAATAGAGGAAAATAAACAATACAAACTCGTTTCAAGTCTCCGTATAGAGTATTGTAGACAATAAGTCCTAAGTACCAACTATTCCCTACTCGCTAGCTCGAAATTTTGTGGACCAACTTTTTTAGTCAAATATATGTTTTGAAGCAGAATTTAGTGAGGATTCTTAGGGTATCCTCAAAATCCTCATACGCCTATTAGTTCCCGAGTTACACCAAGAAAACTGTATTTTTTTCCTCTCCTGTCAGAGTAGGCTAAGAACTAAAAATTGCTCAAAGCTCCTCATCTATGCTCCTTAGAAAGGTTGCCATATGTTACCATTAACCCTTTCATTGCTAAACGCTTGCAGCGGGCGTTAGGCGTATTTGCTGGAGGTGCTAAATGCTCGCTGCGAGCTCCAGCCACACTCAAATCTCCCACGTATGAGTGTTCCAACACTAAGGGTCGTACTACAAGACATTTCCCCACCCAAGAACACATATTTGCCAAGGCTTTTGTAGGAGTTGTGGGCATTTCCAGAGGTAGTTTTATGACCCTCGTGGTAGTGTGATCCTTCTTCTGTACCATGAACTTAAAGAACCACTCATTAAAACCCGATTGATCCCCTCTTTGACCTTTAGAATAGCTGATGTGATATGGCGAAGTGTCTTGTAATACCAGCCTAATTCTCACAACACAGGATTGCCAATTGAGTGGATTCTTCACTAAATTTGGTGGAAAATCATATCAGCCCAGCGCGGCAAATCTACGGACGAGTAACTGGTGGATGTTCTTGCCCAATATAGCGGCATTTTTGCATAGCTTCATCTATCACCTGACTGATTCTTTGACCAAATAGTTGTAAATATTGCAGTTGGCAATACTCCCTTGCCAGAGTCTGAAAAAGAGATGTCCGCAGTTACATCAATATGGCTGATCATTCAGCACCCACTGACGTAAGTGTTAACATTCAACACTCCCTGATCGTGCATGTATGTTCGCAAGAGAGGTATACATAACCGACTCCTATAGATCTGGACCTCCTCCTTCCAGTGGTGTTTTTGGTTTTTAGCTGTGATGAATAATTTTTGAGAGACAGAGGTTAAAAGAACCCCCCCATTGGGCTCCCCGACTGCGCCTGAGGGGATAGTTGCGTCCAGACTGTGCGCAAGGAAAGGGTTAAGAAACTTATCCTAACAAATGACGCTACCAAATTTGACGAACTTTCACCGAAAACTTAATATTTAATCAATTTTTTAAAACTTTATGATGCGTTTCGCGTCATCGTGCGCCAAGACCTTTTTACCCTTGGCGACGCGAAACACGTCATTGTGCACGAGAGGGTTAATTTTCCATCATTTGCAAACACTTATATAGCTGTCACTTCCTTCCGTCATATCATTTAAATAAATTAGAAACATTATGGATGCCAATACTGAACCTTGGAGAACACTGCTTGTTACTTGTCTCTAGTTTGGCTTTCTATCTCTTACCACTCTTACCTGATTACGTGTGTCATGCAGTTCCTGTAGTAAAGTGGATGATATGTCCTGTTCTTTACGCAGTTGATCCCGCAGCTTTTGGAACTCTGCTGGCGTGGGAAGGCCTGTGCCCTCTGCAATTAAGGAAATTGTGGTTACATTAACTTTTGATCATTATCAAAAGATTTTAGAAGGATGAAGCACTTCTCTCTAGGCAATTATAACCTATGGCATTAAAATTATTTAATATGAAATAATCTTTGAATGATAATATTTAATTATATTTTAGCCAGAAAACAATGGTACAACAGACCATCACATCTCCATGGAAAAAAAAAAAAAAAAAAAAAAAAAAGTAATATTACTGAACTAGCAAGGTAGTTTTTTTTTGTCTGTCTTTCACTTACAGTTTTAATTACCTTGAAAAAGACTGCATTCCTTAGCCCTTATGACACCCTCCTCCTTATGCATATGAATAAAATATCATTGGTTGAGTCAGTGATGATGTCTTTTGAAACTGTCACACATACCCACAACAGGGCTGGTTTCTGCAGACCTAGCCATGGCTGCTGCTCCCTCCCTGACCTGCCGAAGTTGTTGCCTCAGCTCATTGGCTGTACTTAGTAATTCAAATCTCTCCAACTGTAATCGCTCCTGTTCACTGCGGCTTGTGGTCAAATCACACTGGAAATAATCAGTTACAGTTAGTAAAGACTAATAGGGTGGATATTGTGAATCTTCATGCACATCCACACTTACATTTTAATGACCTTTTCGACAGACTTTTGACACTAAGCTGTATGGAATACTGACAAGTGAAATGGTTTCGTCATTAAAAAGGGTAAAGTAAGTTTCATTTCAAATGATACAATTAATAGTTATTTGCAGTAAAGAGTGATTAAAGAAAACACTTCAGTAAGAGTTCACATTTATCTAGTAATAAGTACCAAAAAACACTCAGTAGATGAGTAATTATATATATATATATATATATATATATATATATATATATATATATATATATATATATATATATATATATATATATATATATATATATATATATATATATATATATATATATTACCCAAAAAATGTTCCTGAAAATCACCCTGCATCATATAAGGTCAAGGTTCAGCTTTGGGTCACTGGCTAGTTAAGTTTTAGTGCAGCAATGGCACTTAAATTATACTGCAAACTTCTCCGCAATCATAAACAAGGTGGCGATCACTTTTACAGTAACAATGGCAACTCTTTTCTAAAATAAGTGTATAACAGTAGTACTTACCACTACTTCACATAAAATGACACCAGTCAGGAAGAAAATTAAGTGACTTAATGCTTGAACCTAAACAAACTAGTGGACGGAATGTACACCAAACCTGACAACACGCGCAAGACACGCTACGTTTCCTCAGTAGACAGGGATCATTGAGGTAAGACAGACCTTTGTCATAAAACTGTCTAACTTTGTTTGATTGATAAACAAAAACAATATATGGATAATATTGACGAGATATTGAGAAGATTGGTTATTATTCGATAATTACAAGTGCCTTTTTCTCCATTTTCACTTATCTTATAACATTCTTATACACCTCCGTGGTCTAGTGGTCAGCGTGCCTGGCTTCTATTCTGCGGGCCTGGGTTCGAATCCCGGCCCGGGCAGTCGGCGTGCAGCTCACTCAGCTGTTCATCCTCCCTCTCGGGCTGGTCGATAAATGGGTATCTGGGGAAAACTGGGGAAGGTACTGTGGTAACCCGGATGTCACACTGGCCCTGTGTCCCGGGGTAATGGGCTCCCTCCCACCACAGGCTCAAGGGCCAATGTTACGGAGATGAACACCGAGGCCATGCGCTGCTACAGCGTATGCCCCCAACTTTACTAACTTTACTGTTTATAACATTCTTACTTTAAATACGTGTTCAACAAACATTGAAGCATATTCAAGTTTAAAATTTCACACTTTCTTATGTTTTAAAAATGTACTAGAATATTACAACAACTAGACTTATGATGTAGAATAATAATAAAGAAATATTATACAGAAACTTTATAACTGTTACCCCTCTGAATGTCACTGTCTCCACCATGTTTGTTTATATCTCAAAGCAGTACCCTCGAGTCTATAAGCAGGACCAATTCTGGTAGGTCCCAGCAAATATTAAGGTTTTTAACCCGTTGAGCCCCACCAAAGTTGTATAACGGCGTAACACCCAGACTCGACAAATTTTTAGAATATTTTTTTCCTCGGAAATCTATTGGAAACCCAAAGTTTTAACACTTGAAGTACATAAAATCACTCACTATAGCCATTTAGTGCTCAGTAGAAGGGGTCATGTTCCGCGCGTCACCCAGCTGGTGGCGGGGAGGGAGGTGTGGCCTTGATTGGCGTCCGTCAGCAACACACATCAGGGAATGGTTTACGCGTATAATACATGAGTGTTGTGTTAGGGTGTTCCTGAATAGAGCATCATGTGTTTTAGCAACATAAAATTCAACATTATGTGAAACTTTGGGACAAAGCTCTGCCGCGTGTTGGGTGTCAAGGTGCAGGTGACTGGGCAGCCTTGTTGCGCCTGTATCACCCACCTGTGGTATTTTTACTTTGAAACTAACTCCCAATAGATGATAAAAAAGGTATAGATAAGCGAGAAAGTAGTAGGCTAGTATATATTTACACATTTGTTATAACAGTGTACAACATTAGCATCCCTCTCGCTGTTAGTCACTTAGAGCTTCAGAAGTGTAGATGTGTAGTCTATGAAACAATGGTCATAACACAGGCCAACAACGCACTCTTGACAGTAAGACCTTGTGTCTTTCCTTCGTTGCTCCCTGCGCGTCGTGTTGGCACACACATGACTCCTTCGAAAAGGGTTCTTTTTGGTGGGGTTAGGAGGGATGAAGCGGGAGAAGTGTCGCTCTACCAAGCGAGGAGGTGCACCAACACCAGTCATCTGAGGCACTGTCGATATACTCATCTAACTCTAACACCATATCTACTGCCTCAGCCAGAGAGAGAATTATCTTCCCCTGGCGGGGGCAGAGCGGGCAGTCAGCCATGTCTGCATGCACCCAGCACAAAGGCTGAAATGACTTTGCGCAAATATTTCCTACTGTGAGTGACAAGCGAGCAAGTGAGGACTGGTACGTAAGTTGTCAAGTAGTGTAAACTTGCCCCGTAGCTTGACTCATAATGTGTGTGAATATTACAAGCCTTAAACAATTATGTACGGAGATAAAGGGTCGAGAACTTGCGACGGCTCAGAGCTGTCAGCGGGGCTGAGCGTTACACATCTACGCGACGGCTCAGAGCTGTCAGCGGGGCTGAGCGTTACACATCTACGTGACGGCTCAGAGCTGTCAGCGGGGCTGGACGGGTTAAATGTGAAGTATTGGGATTTGATAAGGATCCCAATAAATGTCGGGGGAAAAATCTTCACCTGACACTCGTGGTTCAAACCCGTTTATTATGTTTTTTATTAAATGCCTGCAGAAATTGGGGGGGTGTCTTATAAGCCAATGTGTCTTATAAGTCGTCAAATACAGTATATATATATATATATATATATATATATATATATATATATATATATATATATATATATATATATATATATATATATATATATAAAGTTATTATAGGTAATAAATTTGAATGAACCCTTATTTTGAGCTTATTTTAATTCATATTGTAAGTTATTGGGATTAAAATGTCATATACTCATCCATAGTAATATAAAATAAAGAGGAAATAATGTGGATGACTCAACAGTGACTGCTGAATGAAGTGTGCAGGTAAGACGAAATGTATTATCTGAGGTGGGAAGGAAAGCGACTGAACCACTTCTCCATCCTTCTCACCACCACCACCGCCACCACCCTTCTCCCTCCCCTTGAGGCAAGGCATAAACCACCACCACGCGCACACTAGATGGGAATTTAGGCCACATAAAGCAGCAAGAAGAGGCTATACAACACAACGATACACATGTATGGCAAGGACTGAGGTAGGAGTTAGGGTAGAGGTGGTGTGAGGGGAGGGTGGACAACAATGACGTCAAGGTGGCGACTGATTTGACCTTCATGCCCAGGATTTTTTTCATTAATCAAAATTTCCTTGTAAGATACAGATATGGGTAGAGGTCCAATAGTGTCATTAGATGCAAACTTGTCAGATGTGAACTTGTTTTATGCAAGGTCTTACTGCACTGCCTGACAATGGGGATGAATTGTTCACCTGAACACTTGGCAAAATGGCCACATGGCCTATTTCAATTACCCACACATCTTCAACTAGAAGAAATTGATGATGATGACTTAAAAATTACATTAAAATCATATATCTAGTATACTGCACTGCAGCCATATTACATCATGACTGAAATATTATTGAAAACTTAAAACAATATCTCACTTTGAGAAGTGTAATATCTCCTTCGAGTCTTGAGCGCTGAGCCATCACCTTCTCCTTATCCTCCTGGGCTTGCCGCAGGTTTCTTTCAGACACTTCCAGTCTCTTATTCAGTAACAATATGGTGTTGTCCAGCTCTTGAAAACGTGGTTGTGCTTCCTCAGGCATCTGAGGAGAATTTTAGAAATATCAGATTACTTCTTGGTTGTTACTGTGCCTCAGCTTGTCATATCTCTATCTATCTATAGACTTTGGCCAATGTCCCCCTATCCAAGGGGGGTGGCCCACTCTTGGCAGATGCTCTTTCACTCACACACCCACACAACCATTCATACCAACTTAGTCCCGAGGGGCTTTAGGGTACTCCCCGTTCCCATACCACACAGTATGCCACATGGACAGTTACCGGGAACCTTCCACAATGAGGCCCGACAGCGAAAACTGGTTTACCCCCACTCACACTTTCCCCACCTGCGCAGGCTCAAGTGTAAGGCAACCCCCTGTTCCTGCGTCACCATTTACCCGTCTACAATTGCTTTCCATTCACGCCTATCTCTTGCACTCTCCCTTCCTTGCTCTACTGACAGACCTCGCACACCCAGTGCTCTGTCCACTCCCTCCATCCAACCTCTTCTAGGTCTTCCTCTCACTCTCACCCCACTCACCTCAGCCTTCCACACCCTTTTCGTCAGACGTTCCTCACCCATTCTTACCATATGCCCATACCAACTCAGCGCACTCTGATCCACCCTTTCAGACAGCTTTCTCACCACTTCCGTTCTTTGCCTCACATCCTCATTTCTCACTCTGTCCGTTCTCGTTACACCTACCATACTCCTCATGCACCTCATCTCAAACACATCCAACCTCTTCCTCTCGTCCTGTCTGACATTCCATGTTTCGGCCCCATACAGAGCTGTGGGCATAACTACTCCCTCATACAGCCTTCTCTTTGCATTCATCCCTATTGCTCTGTTGCTCAATACACTCTTCATTCCTTCCATACATTTATTTGCTTCTTTCACTCTGTTTCAAACCTCCACATCCACTCTCCCATTTACTGCTACATGTGACCCCAGATACTTGAGGCTCTCAACTTCCTCCAGCAGCTCCCCATTCAGCCTCACATTCATTCTGCCACCATCAGCATCCCTTACAAAACTCATAACCTTACTTTTTCCCACATTCACTCTCAACTTTCTTCTTTCACACACTCTGCCAAACTCTGTCACCAGCTTTTGTAGGCCCTCCTCACACTCCGCCACAAGGGCAGTGTCATCTGCAAATAACAACTGGCTTATCTTCCACTCCCTTTCATTTTCACTCACCAGTGCCAAGCCCTTACCTTGCACTCTTGCATTCATTTCCCTCACTACTCCGTCCATGTACACGTTAAGCAGCCACGGTGACATCACACAACCTTGCCACAACCCCACATTCACCTCGAACCAATCACTCTCACCTTTACCAACTCTCACACATGCCCTACTAATACTATTCCTATAAAAGCTTTTCACTGCAGCCAATAATCCACCTCCTATTCCATACATTCGCATTACACTCCATAATGCCTCCCTATCAACTCTATCATAGGCTTTCTCCAGGTCTATAAAGGCCAAGAGCACTTCCTTTACCCAAATACTTCTCACACACCTGCCTTACCACAAACACCTGATCCATGCACCCTCTGCTGTTCCTCACCAACCATACACTCTGTCCCCTATCGGACCCTATCAATCAATACTCTCCCGTACACCTTGCCAACCACGCTCGACAAACTGATACCCCTAAAACTACCACACTCATACTTATCACCTTTCCCTTTATACAGTGGCACTACACATGCACTCTTCCACTCCAAGAGGACGGCCCCCTCTCTGAAACACATGTTGAACAGCCTCACCAACAACTCTACAATTCCAATTCCACCTTTTTTCAGACATTCTCCATGACACCCATCCAACCCTGGGGCTTTTCTTGCTTTCATTTTCCCTAGCGCCACTTGCACCTCCTCTCTTGTGATGCTCCTTTCATTCTCCTCACCCATCTTTAAAATATTCAGCCCATCTTCTTCTCACCTCACTCTCATCTACCAGCAGCTTCCCATCTGTTCCTTTCACCTTTTCTTCTCTACCAGATTCACCCCCTCGCACCTTCTTCACCTCCTTCCAGAACATCTTATTCCTTTCAAAATCCTCAGATAAACTTCTGCCCCACTGCTCATCTGCTTCTCATATACCTGATGATATATTATCATCTTCAAGATTCCCACCAAAATCATGTTTTGTATTAATGACCACATCATGATATATATTTCTGGAAGATTATCTGTAAACAGCCCAGTTTCTCACCCTACCTTTGTGCATGCCAGCTGAGCTCTAAGTGTAGCATTTTCTTGCTGGATGGAGGACATTTGCTGTGATATTTCACTGATGTGGTGACGCTGCTCCTGATGTAGTTGCTCATTCTGCTGTCTCCACTTCACAAAAAGTCCAAGCTGATGCCTCAGGGCCAAATTATTTTGTGCCACGGTCTCTTAAAAGTGCAAAGCCAGATCAGATTAATTCCTTAAAATGTATTTCATTGCCTGTGGTGTAATTTTCATTTGTCATATTTAATGATGCATTTTTGTCATCACAGGATCACCAATAATGCATGGAGTTTGGTTTCTAAAGCAGGAGTAGTAGAAGTCTCTTCCACAGAACATTGATTGATTAGTGAAATTTTAATATCTAAAAAATTACAAATTAAGTACAGGAAACCCATGTTATTAGACCATTTTATTCAACATTTAGCTGTTTCAGCTTCCTAAATACATAGGATGAGTTGGGGATGATCCATACATTTTTTTAAAAATTTGTAAAAAGGAATTGAGTCAAAACTGGAAAACTTTTTTATGCATCACAAAATATAACCTTTTGACTGCAATGTGTATAAGGCACAACTCTGGGGACATCTTTCAAGTAGGTGAAACATTGGCCCATTTTTTATTTTCCTTTTTTCAAATTGTACAAAACCTTCCACAGGTGTGCATGATCTGTATGGTTATAAATATAAAAAAAGTAAAAAAAAATCATATAAATTTTAAATGAAGGCAAAGTTCCTTAATAGCAACATTATTCATTACCTGGACCCTAAATAAGATTTTAAGATCATTTTCCTTTATAAAGATCATGTATAAGGTAAGATAATGAATTTTAAAGTAAAAGGAAAATAATGAAATTTGATTTACCATTAGAAGTGCCAGGATATTTTTTCATAAATAATTGCCATAACATTAAGGATTTCTTTATCCTACAAACTGTATTAGATTACTGGATTGCTTCTGTACCTTTCCAATAGGGAAGCATAACTTAACAGTTACAAAACTAAACTAACAGAGCATTATCCACTCTGAAAGGGTTAATTTACCTGGTATTGTATGCTGTTAGTGAATTTGCAAATTTTATGAAGCGCTTAAGCCTCAGAGTTGGTGCTGACACAGGAGGCAGAAAACCCCCATCACTTGGGCAGGTTTTGCATCACCTGTGTCCTATTTCTGGGAAGATGAAGGTGTCTCCCTTACCACTTTTCATTGATTTTCTAAGGTATGAGTATTTGAAGAAACTAGAAGACATTTCACCACAATCAATTATTTTGGCTACATAATTTACTGGGGTACCCTTTTTATGAAATAATTTTGTACAATTTCTAATTATTCAACTGATATTCCAAACAAAGGGCAGAGGATATTTATGAGGTATGCACCCCCTTAGTTAACCCTTTCATTGCTAAGCGCTTGCAACGAGACTATCCCCTCAGGCGCGCTCGGGCACCCCAGCGGGGGAATGGAATTTCTTTTAACCGCTATATCTCAAAAACTATTCATCACAGCAACAAAACAAAACCACCATTGGAAAGAGGAGGCCAAGATCTATAAGATTCAGTTATGTAAGCTTCTCCTGCGAACGTTCAGGCACGTTCAGGGGGTGTTTTTTGCTGTGAGTGCACTGGTGCTCGCAGCGAGCTTTTAGCACCACCAGCAAGTGACGCTAGTGCTCGCTCTTTTAACCTCTGTATCTCAAAAACTATTCATCACAGCTAAAAAACAAAAAACACTATTGGAAAGAGGAGGCCAAGATCTATACGATTCGGTAATGTAAACCTCTCCTGTGAAAGTACAGGCATGTTCAGTTGCCTGTGAAGACGTACATTTATACGTGTGGGATAGTCAGCCGTAAGACAACTACTGTAGATCTCTTGATGATGGGGTGCTGGCAGGGCAGTATTGCCAACTGCAAAATTTATAACTATTTGGTCAAAATATCAGTCATGTGATAGGTGAAGCTATGCAAAAATGTCACTATGTTGGACAACAACATCCACCAGTTGCTCGTCCGTAGATTTTCCGCGTTGGGCTGACATAATTTTCCACCAAATTTAGTGGAGAACCCACTCAATTGGCAATCCTGTGTTGTGAGAAATATTGTTGGAACGCTCTCATATGTGGGAGATTTGAGTGCGGGTGGAGCTCGCAGCAAGGGTTTAGCACCACCAGCAAATACGCCTAACGCTCGCCGCGAGCGTTGAGCCATGAAAGGGTTAAGTGTGGCTAGCAACAGTTTTGTTCTGTTACAAAACACATGAAACATACTGGTAAAACACCCTAAAGGATTATGAGTAACTGAATGAAATTGCTACTTCCGTAGGTGTCACTGTCATGAATTACATAGCTGCTTCTTGTGTAACACTATCATTAATAACTACAGATAGAGTAAGCACAAATTATTTGTTTATAGTGTGGACACTACTTACATTTTAAATCCCACTGTACGGATCATTCATACAATGCCATTTATAATTAACCCGAGAACGTTGGCAGACCCTTTTCTGCGCTTTCACGAGTTGTGGCTGTGGTACGGTGGACCCTAAAATGGGCTCACCATAAAACCCATAATTCAAGCTAATTGTAGGCGGTGGTGGCATAGAGCAACCCACCATACATGCCCTGGGTCACAGTGGTGGGTGAGTGATCTTGAGATGGGCTTTTTTGTCATAGGTGGTGCTGTAAGGTCATGGCAGACTGAATTATCTATCCACACAGTAATCACTTGTCAAATTCTCTAAAGTAGACAACAAGCGACTCTCGGCTAGATGCCACGCGTCACAAGACTGTTTATTTTGTAACAAACACCACCCAAAAAGAATGGAGTTTGAGTAAAAGTAAATATTTTTAACAGCTTTATGGTTATGAGAGGAGTACTCTGATGTACGTTCCATGCTCTTTTCTTAGTCGCAAAATGCAGTGTAGTTTTGCCGTTTCTCGACACTTCTCGGCTTTCCCATAGCCGAAGCCCACGGGTTAAACAAGTACTCAGCTCATCCTTCACCTCTGTCTGTGCATAATCTAGGTGAGCAGCCCTTCTAATGTGGAATATAGCTCTCACCAGTGTTAAGCCTGCATCAATGGTCAATTGGACTTTTCTCCTTTAATGTATTATTGACCCTATCTACAGTGTTCCAAGGGACGCTCATCCACTCCCAAGTGAAAGTTAAGACCTTAATAGAGTACTATATTCAATATCTTGATCTTGGCTGGGGTGGTGCAACCGACCCTTCTAATGCGGAAGGCCTCAAATACATCACATCAAATTTCAACGTATTTTTGACTCCCTTCACTACTGAATACACCTCTGTGGTCTAGTGGTCAGTGTGCCTGGCTACCGTGAGCCCGGGTTCAAATCCCGGCCCAGGCAGTCAGTATGTAGCTCACCCAGCTGTTCATCCTCCCTTTTGGGCTGGTCGATAAAAGGGTACCTGAGGTAACCTGGGAAAGGCAAACTGTGGCAATCCTGGATTTCACATTGGCCTGTGCCCCAGGGTAAATGGTTGTTACCTACCACAGGCTCAAAGGGCCGATGGATCAGGGACGAGTACTGCAGCCACGTGCAGCTCTAGCGTATGCACCCACCTTATCTTTAACTACAAAATGAAACTGAACAAACTGTACTGCTCTGAAATTGGACATTTTTGTTGATCATCAGTGTATTTGTTTCAATTGGAAATATCTGGGGATTTGGAAATATGGAAACACACAGCTAATGCCCCCTAACCCACATTCCCACCTCTCCCGTTCCCACTAAATTTCAAGTTGAGATTTTCAACATCAATCATAGCCAAGTTCAAGGTGAGCCAAATCTAATGAGACAAAATTGCATCTGATTGGAATGATAGTATTTGAGTAACTCACCTCAGAATGAAACAACTTTAGCACTCGCCACTGCTAAAACAGCCCATATATGGCATGGGAAGCACGGGAGAAAATACTTGTAACCTTGGGGTTTATACTGGCTCAGGTCACATCCCCTTCCCTACTTTGTCACTAACAGATGAGAGGATCACAGGGGCAAGAAGAAACTTTTCCCACCCTTTTAAGCCCCATCTGCTAGTGACAGCCAGGAAGGAATGTAATCTGACCGTCCCATTATCTGACGCTACGGAGTGAGATCAAGTTTGCTTGTCCTACCTGCTGTCTGTATGTATCTATAATATGGAACTCTGCCTTATACTTGCCTTACTTCTGCTCTTCCTTCCAGGCAATGAAGAAAGTAACAGTGTACACCAAAACTGTGCCTACCACTATGAGATCATGTCTGTGTGATTAACTCTGTCTACTTGGTTCAGCCATTTTGGGAGAGGGGTCCAGCCACACAACATTCATCTATAAGGTGAAGCAGTCAGTTCTGATGAGGCAACTGCCAGGAGTTTCCCAGAAGCAATCAAGACAATTGGTATTCTTCTTTACTAAATATTTTTGGGATCAAGAAGATAGTCATGAACTTGATATTCCTTATCTGTGTGTAACCCTCGGCAAAAAATTGGTTCATTAAGAAATTCAATTTTCAACCACTTTCTATGTAATGCAATGTTGCCCATAGCAGGAGTTTCCTGTACCTAACAGTGTATATATAAGATACACACACAGATGAAAATACCTTTTAATTCCAGGTTTTCACAGATGATGGTTCGAAACCTGGTGAGAAGTTCCTGCTGGCTCACTGTCTCCTCAGCTGCCATCAGAGAGGACAAGGACTCCTGAAGGAGAACAAAAGTTAAAGTTGGCTTAAGATATTAATTCACGTACTTTTCAAAGAGATATTCTAAATAACTTTGAAATTGTTGTGTCTGACGAAGAGTGAAAGAGAATTACAAACTGTTGTCTCCTGAAACATCATCAGAATGGCAAAGCAGAATGAGGATTTAGCATGAATCAATTCAAAATAATCAATTTAACACAAAAACCTGAATACAGAACACATCAATTCTACAAAAACATATTCAAAATGAAAGAATAAAAACTTGCAGCAAAATAATTGACTCCTCCATGTGACAGTAAGGAAAGACAGCCAAACAAAAAAAATATGAAACATGCATATGAGACACACTGAGAATGTTTATTGTAGAAGGTGACAGTTGTGTGCTGTCGAAGTATAGGGGATAGGTGTTTGGAAGATTGTGTTGAGTTGACAGGTGCAGAAATCGAGCTTTTGATGTACTGAAGGACACCAAGTTCTTCCTGCCCCATGCAGAAATGATAGGAAGATCTGAGGTTAAGCACACTGCAGCATCCAGCCAATTCTCATTCTAATTGGCATTGCGAAGAGTGCATTTACGAGGTTTATCTGACGAATAGCGGAAGGTCCCGGGTTCGATCCCAGGGCGGTGCCTGCCTTTTCTGGTGAACCCCCTACCACTCCAACAATTAAGTTTTTGAAATATTCTCTCCATATCTCTTTCACACCTTCCCCGTCTTTCAACATCTTTTCATTCTCATCCATAACTTCATTTATTTTACTTTGGGAGATATTTTCTGCATTTCTTTCATTTTTTACTTCTTTCCAATATGATTTTCTGTTCCCTTTATATTTTTCACTTAGTCTTTTTCCAAAGTCTTCATCAACTCTCTCCTTACTTTCTTTTATTGCTTGTTTTAATTTCATTTTGCATTCTCTATATGTCTATTTCCTTTCCCTTTTTACTTGCTCAGTCACATTTCTTTTTTGAGTTTTCTTAAAAAGTTCCTTTTTTTCTTTTACTATCCTCCTTATCTCTTCTGTCCACCATGGATTTCCTTTTCTTTTTCCATCTCTCACCAACACAACACTAAGTCATTATTTCTTTAAATGTTCCAAAAACTTTTTCAACATTTGTACTACATCTCATCAATTGTTAACATTTTCAACTCTGAAACTACTGAGGGTAACTGAACAAGCTGTACTGCACCAATAGCAGACATTTTTGTTGATCATCAGTGTATTTTTTGCATCTAGAAATATCCAGGAATCTGAAAATATCCAGAAACACAGCTAATGCCCCATCACCCACATTCTCACCTCTCCGGTTCCCACTAAGTCTAGAATAAAGATCTTCAACATCAATCATAGTTAAGTTCAAGGTAAAAAAATAACTCTAGCATTTGCTGCTTACTAAAATAATCCTTACAGGTGGGAGGCAAGTGAGAAAATATCTGTAACCTAGGAGTTAAGTGGTACACGATTCTATACAGTGGCCATAAGAAAATGTCAACAGACATTTGGAGAGTAAAGCAATTGTACAGTTGACCAAAAGAATATCGAACACCCATGGGTCGACTGAATAAAATTTGAGTGAAATCTTTAGACTTGGTGTTGTGTTGGTTAGGTGGGTTCTAACAGCTGGAGTCAAGCAATTGGTATCCGCCTAACCAACACAACACTAAGTCTTTTTTCTTTTTCTTTTATGCTTTAGCCTATAACACTGGTAAGCTTTCTTGGTGGGGCCTGGTGGTTGGCCCCAGCCCATTACAGCACAGGCAAGTGTTTATAGTGGCACCATCTTCCTTGGGTCATGCTACCCCCTGGAGCTCATCTTTGATCCTCTTTTAGAGAGAATTTAGAGTCTGGGTTGATAGATGGTCTTCAGGAGAGCATGTGGGTAGTCTTAGGCCACTCAGTGATGACTGAAAAATTGCCAGCTTGTAATGGCAGGCAGGACGTGAATCTGCTCTGATCACTCAGCCTCCCTTCTATGGATTTGACTCATACTCTATTCAATCAATATTTTTTTGCTGACTTAAGTGACTTTATTGTAGTTACTCCTTCAGACTACTGGGTGCAGCTCGGGCACCAATAACAAAGTAAAAAATAAATTACAGGCAGATGATCTCACTAGGAAGAAGAAAGAAAAGAGTAGGAAACCAAGATTATCTCAGTCAACTATCAATAAAAATGAGTCAGTTACTTAAAACAAATAAAAACTATGAAACCAGTGGTACTTGATACTGCCTTCACTGGCCTCACCTGCATTTCAACAGCAATGCCATTGGTTGAACCTCCAACAGCTGTCTCTGGCAAAGGAGAGAGGGATTCGGTGGCAGGCATGGTGACCCCACACATCCCACCCTGACCCATGCTGGGCTCGTCTTGTCGCACCATCACTCCTGTTAAATTAAGAGATCAGGTTACATTAGGTCATTAATGGCTACACTGATTAGATTACAGACAGGCACAAAAACTTTGATTATTGATGGAGATTGAGATCACATTTGAATGTAAGGTAAAGGTAAAGTTGGGTTCATAAGCTACAGCTGCGTGCTGCTCCAGTGCTCATCTTTGTCGCATTGGCCCTTTGAGCCTGTGGTGGGAAGAACCCATTACCCCAGACATGCAAATCATAAGTACACTCAAATCATTTACTAGTGAATGCCGTTCTATAAAAATCAGGTAATAAAAAATTTAAGTCAGTAACAGAAACTGGATTATAACTGCAAGCAGAAACATCAGCAAACAGGTCCTGTTGGCAGTAGGGATGGGTGGGGTAGGGGGGAGGCAGTGGCCGAGTGGTCACTGTGCGGGCGTGGTGAGCCCAGGGACTTAGGTTCAAGTCCCACTGGTGCTCGATGACAGATTTAGAAGTGATAAAAGTGAGAACAGGACCAGAAAATATGAAAAATTTTATGTGTTCTATTACAGTTGAAATGCGGTGAAAAACTGACAGTAATGGTGACGCATGCGCCCCCACACCCAGCATTCTGGACAAGTGAAACTTATAACCTGTTAGAAGGTACAAGTAAAGCATATATATATATATATATATATATATATATATATATATATATATATATATATATATATATATATATATATACAGTAGAGCCCCACTTAGCGCGAGATCAATTAGCGCGAACCGCAATTAGCGCGAGTCACCATCTACCAAGAAAAAAAATAATTAGCGCGAAAGCCTCAGTTTGTGCGAGCAGCCACCACGACTGAATTTTGAAAATTGTGCCAAGCCGCCATGATGCGCGGCACAAGCCGCCATGATGCGCAGCACAAGCCGCCATGATGCACAGCACAAGCCGCCATGATGCGCAGCACAAGCCGCCATGATGCGCAGCACAAGCCGCCATGATGCGCAGCACAAGCCGCCATGATGCGCGGCACAAGCCGCCATGATGCACAGCACAAGCCGCCATGATGCACGGCACAAGCCGCCATGATGCACGGCACAAGCCGCCATGATGCGCGGCACAAGTCGCCATGATGCGCGGCACAAGCCGCCATGATGCACGGCACAAGCCGCCATGATGCACAAGCCGCCATGATGCACGGCACAAGCCGCCATGATGCACGGCACAAGCCGCCATGATACGCGGCACAAGCCGCCATGATGCGCAGCACAAGCCGCCATGATGCGCGGCACAAGCCGCCATGATGCACAGCACAAGCCGCCATGATGCACAGCACAAGCCGCCATGATGCACAGCACAAGCCGCCATGATGCGCGGCACAAGCCGCCATGATGCACAGCACAAGCCGCCATGATGCGCGGCACAAGCCGCCATGATGCACAGCACAAGCCGCCATGATGCACGGCACAAGCCGCCATGATGCACAGCACAAGCCGCCATGATGCGCGGCACAAGCCGCCATGATGCGCGGCACAAGCCGCCATGATGCGCGGCACAAGCCGCCATGATGCACGGCACAAGCCGCCATGATGCTCCGCACAAGCCGCCATGATGCGCGGCACAAGCCGCCATGATGCGCGGCACAAGCCGCCATGATGCGCAGCACAAGCCGCCATGATGCGCGGCACAAGCCGCCATGATGCGCGGCACAAGCCGCCATGATGCGCGGCACAAGCCGCCATGATGCACGGCACAAGCCGCCATGATGCGCGGCACAAGCCGCCATGATTCGCGGCACAGGCCGCCATGATGCGCGGCACAGGCCGCCATGATGCGCAGCACAAGCCGCCATGATGCGCGGCACAAGCCGCCATGATGCGCGGCACAAGCCGCCATGATGCACGGCACAAGCCGCCATGATGCACGGCACAAGCCGCCATGATGCACAGCACAAGCCGCCATGATGCACGGCACAAGCCGCCATGATGCGCGGCACAAGCCGCCATGATGCACGGCACAAGCCGCCATGATGCGCGGCACAAGCCGCCATGATGCACGGCACAAGCCGCCATGATGCACGGCACAAGCCGCCATGATGCACGGCACAAGCCGCCATGATGTGCGGCACAAGCCGCCATGATGCGCAGCACAAGCCGCCATGATGCACAGCACAAGCCGCCATGATGCGCGGCACAAGCCGCCATGATGCGCGGCACAAGCCGCCATGATGCACGGCACAAGCCGCCATGATGCACGGCACAAGCCGCCATGATTCGCGGCACAGGCCGCCATGATGCGCGGCACAGGCCGCCATGATGCGCGGCACAAGCCGCCATGATGCGCGGCACAAGCCGCCATGATGCACGGCACAAGCCGCCATGATGCGCGGCACAAGCCGCCATGATGCGCGGCACAAGCCGCCATGATGCACGGCACAAGCCGCCATGATGCGCGGCACAAGCCGCCATGATGCGCGGCACAAGCCGCCATGATGCACGGCACAAGCCGCCATGATGCGCGGCACAGGCCGCCATGATGCGCGGCACAAGTCGCCATGATGCGCGGCACAAGCCGCGAGAGCCCTTACTTTAGCAGACGACGCCATGTTGATGCAGGGCGAGTGCTTTGTTTACGTTGTGGATGTGGATACGGGCAACTGACCTTGGCCGTGTGTAACGCACACCCGGAAAATTTGGATTTGCCGGTTGTCCAAGTATGATACTGCCTTAGGTCAGCGAGGCTGCTGACCGGGTGAGCGCCGGCGATAACGTCATAGGACTCCCAGCGAATCACAAGCGTGTTTTCAGAGCTCAGCCAATCGTAGGGTTGTTTTTTTAATGTGAGTGATTATTTTGAGTAATTATCAAACCCAAAAGTCAGACCCACGTGTGCACCAAATAATTTTTTTCATATTGGTTACTTTATTCAATTAGCGCGAATTCAGTTAGCGCGACCGCGTTCATGCACCTAATTCTCGGGCTAAATGGGGCTCTACTGTGTATATATATATATATATATATATATATATATATATATATATATATATATATATATATATATATATATATATATATATATATATATATAGTCACCCTTGATAAAAATAAATTACAATTTACAATAGTTTCATTATATTATGTACACAAATAAAAATCCCACCCAAATTTTTGCGGCACACCAAGGAGATAATGGTGGCACACACTTTGAGAATCACTGCATTAGAGGATACTATTAGAAATGGCAAAAATGTGATTTTAACAGGAGACTTTAACTGTAAAAATGTCATATCGGAAAAGTTTGAACTCGATGGTGAAGAAAATACATGGGAAGTTAAAGTATTGAAATTGGTCACAGATAACCTCATGACACAGTGGGTGAGGGAAGAGATGAGATTTAGAGATGAACCAGCAAGATAGTACTTAATTTTCACTAGAGGAATAGACTTGTTAAGTGAAGTGCAACACGAGTGCCCAATGGGAAAAAGTAACCATGAAGTATTACAAATAGTAATAGTTTAAGGATGTAAAGAGATTGGATTAGAGAACCATAAAGCAAAAAGAAGAAATTACAATAAAGCTTGGTGTAATGATTAGCAAGTTTTTTGGGGGAGCATAAATTGGTCAGAAAAAAAGCTGAGAAAAGTACAACAAAAATATGACTACGTACAGTATCTCCATTTAAAACTGGCCGGTGGGGTGTAGGCCTATGCAGGTCAGCCCCGCCCCATATCTTTGCCACACACCCTCAACACCTCTCGCTTCCTCTTATATATCAGCTATTTACTATCTTTAAATGAATTAATTAAATAATTGGATAATCCAATAAGGTCAATGATGTGTTAATATTGTTTCTCTTTTGTGATAATAACAAAGATTTTGTTTAAATACCATGACACTTGACAACATTGTCAAGTGTCGTGGTATTTATTCAAAAAATTTTATACTTACATATATTTCCATTATATAAGGCTGGCTGTGGGTATTTATTATGCAGAATTAATGCTCATTTGAATAAAAGGGATGCAGATACTTTGGACAGCATAGGAAAAAATATCTAGGCTAATAGCCAATATGCAGGCAAAAAGCATATGAAAACTGAAATATGGTACATTATTATTTCATGAGGAGCCACACTATTATTTCAGGAGACTGTAAGCAAATATTGGGATTCTTAAAACTTTTCAAACATTAAAGTTCCATATGAGGTACAACAACTAGCAGGAATCAGAAGTAATATAAAAATGCTTATCAGTAGGCACCAATAAATTTCCCTAAGTAATATATCCTACATGATGCTCAATTAATATATTTTCTAAAGTAGAGAAAGCAGCTCATGGGTACAAAATACTCAGAAAAAAAAACGCTATGCCTTGCTTCCGCAAAGAAAAGAGTAAGAGTAATCAAAGTGAATGTATTAATCAGTTTTAAAGGTGTTTTTAAATGGGAAATACAGATAAGGGAAGGCTGGCTGTTCCAGAGTTTACCAGAGAAATGGATGCAAGAGTGAAGGTGCAGGTTAAATCTTGCATAGGTAATTTACTAATTTTGGCACCATAAGGGTAAGTTGGAGTGGAAAGTCTTATGCAGAAGAGCTGAGGAAGTGGTAGAGGCATGCAGTTAGCAAGTTTAGAAGTGCCCCCTAAACTGACCTTTGTAGGGATTCAAAACTTCTTGGGTTTGACTTGTAATACGGCCCTTACACCCACAGTACTTGAAAATTAACAAGTACATTCAAGTACATAATGAATCACCTTGACACAAACAACATCCTTACTGACTCACAACACGGCTTTCGACCTAAACGCTCATGTGAATCGCAACTAGATGATTTTAGTGTCAGAATTTGTCTTTTGCCTTATAGTTTTCGAATAGGGATGTTGTTTTCTTGAGACACGTTTCTGTTTTGAAAACAAGCACAATATGTGTTTTTGAGATTTTGCAAAATTATCCCCCTTGGAAAACTTCTGGCAGGAATGATCTGTGTTACACACAACATCAAAACTAGAGAAAACAATCAGAAACATGCTTAACTAGAACAGTTAGAATGATTCAGAGGTGCTTAACATATCCTACACACCTGTAAATGTCACTTGAATGGAGACATGTCGAAAAATGGCTCAAAATGGGGTGACTTCGGACACCTAAATATAACTAAATATTGTGGGGTGACTAAGGCGGGGTTCCCACTATTCCGTTTTTACGGCTCCGTCAACCGTCAGTAACGTCATCAACAGAGCCCGGACCCCGCACAGAGCCCATCCAGAGATGAACTCAAGTTAACTTTTGGGTCCGTAACAGCGGTGGTGGTGCCAGTCCAGTGATGTTGAATATTCTACATATCATGAAAATATGAAATAGAAGTACTTACCTACAAAATAACATATACAAGAATAAATTTTTAGTGAACTGCATCATGATAAAATCTGATCAATGAGATGTAAAATAGTGTGCACTTCAAAGAGCCCTAACACACTTGAATGTTGCCCTGCCATTATAAAAATTTCTTGTGGTGATTATGTGATCATTAAGCTTAAAAAAAAAAAAAAAACTCAAACTGTGCTCTACATCTTGTAGTTTTTTTTGTAATAACATTTTTTTCAAAATTATTGACCATCTTCCCTGCTACTACTGACCTGAAATGTGGAAACTTCTTTCCCAAGATTTTTGCCAATTTTTTTCCCAGTTCAACAGTGTCCGAAGTCACCCCTGGAATGTGCGAACAGGCTCAGATACATAAACCCAATGAAATATAGCCACTGTCTGAAGTCCCCCTGTAGTGCCGTGGTGACTAAGCCTGATGGGCGAGCCTCCCATAACTCCCTCTGCCAGGGGGGTACCTCTTTGGCCAACTGGTTAAGGAGTGGCTCTCCCCGTCTCATTGGTCATGGGTTCAATCCCCGGCGCTGGCAAACCTTTCCTTGTCTGGATTAATTTCTTGTGTGTTTCGTTACACGCTGTGTTAGTGTGGAAGTGTAGAAAAGAGAAAAGTTGGGCATGACTCTGATGACAAGGCGGTGGCATCCTCTCCTGTAGTTCTGTTGTGTCACCCTGAGTGGGTAACAGGTAGAGTGATGGCCCATGTTTTCCAAAGTTCATAGAAAATGGGAAATCTCAATACACAGAAATTAATCTACATAAGAAGGGGAGCCGTGTAGTGCCGCGGCGACTAAGCCTGATGGGCGAGCCTCCCATAACTCCCTCTGCCAGGGGGGTACCTCTTTGGCCGACTGGTAAAGGAGTGGCTCTCCCATCTTGCTGGTTGCAGGTTCGATCCCCGGCGCTGGCAAACCTTTCCTTATCTGGATTAATTTCTCGTGTGTTTCGTTACACGCAGTGGCTGTGTCGGGCATGACACCCCCAAGGGTGTCCGAAGTCCCCCCCAGAGATGGGGTGACTTCGGACACCCATATTATTTCACTTAGCACAAAAAGTTCAAAACTATTAAGTTTTGTGAAAATGTTGCACCATGTAATAATAGCCATTAACAATACAGAGTAAATGCATACTCAGCATAGATCCTAGGCCTAGAAACAAAAAATTCATATGCAAAAACCCTTGAAAACTGTCCGAAGTCACCCCGGTTGACGCTACTGTTTAGATGCTTCATGAGTACCTTAATAATGGCTTTCAAGACAAGGTAGGCAAATCATGTTTAACAAATAGGGCAAATTAATGGGAAGTAGCCCAAAAAGTCGCGTGCAGCCTCGAAAAGTAGCGTAGTACGCTCTACTCTTCACCCAATCAAGCAACACTCATACGTGTGTGTAGGGGAAACCATAAAGTACCTAATCTAACGTAACATAACATAAACTAAACCAATGTAGGTAATTCTTTACAAGAGGTCTGACTCTCCCTACCTAAAATGGGGCAAATTCCCTACTCCCACACTGCATATTGCCAATGCCTCACACTGTATGTCGAATATATTTAAACTTCTCCAACCTAACTTTACATAACCTAGCCTTGACTCCCCTTCTAATAGGGGGCTTCGCCCCCTCAACTCCCCCTGCTAAGGAGACTGAGTGAAATTGCGTGGTTTACGTACGAGGTAAAAAATCCCTCGAACATATTTAAACTACTTCAACGTAACTTTACATAACTTTCTAACGGGGGAGGGGGCTTCGCCCTCCTCGACCCCCCTCTGCTATGGAGACAGTGAAATTGCGTGGTTTCCGTACGTGGCACAGAATCCCTGAATGTATGGAGTTTCCCTACGTCAAGGTAAATGTGAGGAGTTTCCCTACATCTAGGGTATTTTCAACCCCCCATAACTAAAAACTATTATGTGTTTGCGACACATTTCATGTTGCGCCGCAGACCCCGAGCCAATTTTGGGTGCGAGGGGTGGGTGTGGGCAGACACTAGAATAGTATCCGTTTTTCACCCCCCAAAGCCAGTGCCCACGTTACCTGCGGGTGGTGAGCCTCCTTCTTCTTCTGTTGGTGGTGTTGTTGTTTTCAGCGTCCCAGCAGCACGGCCACTCACTGCTACTTGTTGGGCGCAACGCTGCCTGCTGTGCGATAAAGCCCTTCACAATACGATAATCAGGATGGGGGGGAGGGAGGGGGGGTGCAGTGATGATAATAAAAGAGAAGTAAAAAAAACGAGTGTGGCAGGGGAAAATAACAAGAGGGCAGATAGGAGAGGGGCAAAAAGAAAAGTCCAAAGCTAAAGTGAAGAAAACAAAGGAAAAGAAAACAGAAATGCAAGTCAGAGGAAGCAGAGTGCACAGAAAACACTGAGTTAACCTTGGAGGAAAAATACATGTATTATTCCTCGAAGGAGTTCCAACCGAGATCAGTGTGAAAAGGGCAGATTCATGGCCGCCGCGGCTGGCTATTGGCATCACTCCTCACAATGATGGGGGAGAGGGGACGCGCACTCTATGGTGTATAAATCTATGGCCGCGGCGCTACTCGGCTCACAACACATGCACCCGCCGCCCCTCCCACAGCCCGCCTCTCACCCAAGGGCCAGAGTGTAGATTTTTTCTCACTAGGAAAAGCCTGATTCAGAGGTAAAAAGCCGGTTTCTTACTCGTCCTCTGGGTTTTCATGTAAAGTATGAAAAGAACTGGAAATTGACCATTCTGAAGTAGGGTCTTGATGTTGATGTAGGAAATGTGTTGTGCTGGAAGCTTCCCCCGGCGTCCATGGGCCTCTAGAAGGCTCCAGGAGGAGCGAGCAGGGGGGCGGGGAGCAAGGCGAGCCGTCCGCGCTCCGCGGGGCGCGGCCAGGCGCCAGGCGGGAAGTGTTGCCAACTCGCACATATTTTTGCTACATGTTCTTGTATGATCTAAAATATACTGTAACATTCTAGACTATACTGTTCTGGATATATATAGGAGAAGAGGGCGAGAGGGGACAGTCCCAGTCATAGTAAGCTAGTGGCCAGTGAAGAGTTAGAGTGAAGTGTGCTACCAAGGAAGAATATTAACTTACAGAAGCTGTGCAAAGTGTTTACATATCTCCCTCCCACGGAGTCTCCTGACGGTGACACAGAACCCAAGTAACATGTCCGGCATAACATTAAAAATTATGTGCGAGTTGGCAACACTTCCCGCCTGGCGCCTGGCAGCGCCCTGCGGAGCGCAGACGGCTCGCCTTGCTCCCTGCCCCCCTGCTTGCTCCTCCCGGAGCCTTCTAGAGGCCCATGGACGCCGGGGGAAGCTTCCAGCACAACGGTGTCATGCCCCGGGAGTTTATTTTTCTCTTTTTCTATTTTTCCTACACGTCCTCTGCGTGTATCGAAACACACGAGAAATTAATCAAGACAAGGTGAGGGTATTCACCGGCTGCCTGGGATTGAACCCTCGACCAGCGTGACGGGAGAGCCACTCCCTACCGAGTCGGCCAAAGAGGTACCCCACTGGCTAAGTGGGTTATGGGAGGCTCGTCCATCAGGCATAGTCGCCGCACTACACGACTTTCCCCTCTATGTAGATTAATTTCTGTGTGTTGAGACCTTAGACAGTGACCACTATCGGTTCACTATTTCACAATGTCCCCGTAGACATATACCTCCAACACTTCCCATTTTCTATTACCCTCGGAGCATGGGCCATCCTACCTGTTACCCCTTCGGGGAAACTCAACAGAATGGCAGGAGAGGATGCCCCAGGAGTTTATTTTTCTACTACTCAATAATCCCCACACGTCCTCTGCGTGTATCGAGACACACGAGAAATTAATCAAGACCAGGAGAGGGTATTCACCGGCTGCCTGGGATTGAACCCGCGACCAGCGTGACGAGAGAGCCACTCCTTACCGAGTCGGCCAAAGAGGTACCCCACTGGCTAAGTGGGTTATGGGAGGCTTGTTCATCAGGCATAGTCGCTGCTCTACAAATGTAGTCTAGTAAAACAGTATATATACATTTTGTGACTGGGGTAGTTGTCCATGTAAGTTCAATTTTTTTCACTCAACATATGATGCCTTTTAAAAATGGTGATAGTTGTTTCGATGTACATTTCCTTTATTGCCACTAAGTATTTTGATTTTTTTTGTTGGCTAATATGTAGATAACTATAGCCATTTTGCATGAGGTTAAAATTCTGACACAAATGTGTTGTACTTTATTTCTCTTATTGCAGTGCAGTAACTATAGTAAACCCTTGCTTAAACAGACCTCTATATAACAAACCTCGGCCAGTCTGATACACTCGGGGACTTGCAGAAGTTTGGTAAGTGCAGGATTTAGTTTGGTGGTGGGCCAGCCGAATGCACCTACACGTGCATTGTCCTGTGCCTTTCATTTGATATAATGAAAAGTTTGTTTAATACAAAAAGTTTGTATCCCTTGGATATAATGGGTTTACAGATATTACATCACCCCTTTCCCCTACTGGTTTATTAATTTAAACCAGTTAGGGTTTACTGTATTGGCTTCTGGGAAACTAAGGAAACTTAAAAATATTGATGTGCATATAAAGTTTATGAGCACAGTCTAGCACATCTTGTTTTGGTAGCGGGAGAGACATGTTTGGTTAGGTTAGGTTACAGTTAGTTTAGGTCAGGTTAGGGTAAACTGTGTTAGATTTTGTTTTGTTAGATTTCTTAAGTTTAATTACTTGTGGTAAATATATATGTGTGATATGCTTCATGCTACACCATTTTTGTCAATGGTGGCAGAGGAGGCTATGCTAATCTTCATATTCCTGTGTTTTTCTTCTGTTTGATTGTTTTTTTTTTTTGTTTTTTTTTAGAGTATTGAGCCTTTATTTGTACAATTGAATGGTAGTCATAATATGACCTATACTTAATGCACTGAATTGTGGGAATATACTTTTCCTTCCTGCTGGAAGTACGCCTTCGCACAGCCTGTGCCTGAGAAGGGTAACCGTTCCAATCCCTCAAACTACCGCCCTATAGCTTTACTTTCCTGTCTATCTAAAGCTTTTGATTCAATCCTTAACCGGAAGATTCAAAAGCATCTTTCCACTTCTAACCTTCTATGTGATCGCCAGTATGGTTCTGCAAAGGGCGTTTTACTGGTGATCTTCTTGCTCTCTTAACTACTTGGTCATCCTCTCTTATCCGTTTCGTTGAAACTTTCTCAGTTACGCTAGACATATTGAAAGCCTTCGATAGAGTCTGGCACAGTCTTTGCTTTCTAAACTGCCCTCTTTTGGATTCTATCCCTCTCTCTGTACCTTTATCTCCAGTTTCCTCTCCGGCCATTCTATCTCTGCTGTGGTAGATGGTCACTGTTCTTCCTCTAAACATATCAACAGTGGTGTTCCACAAGGCTCTGTTCTATCACCCACTCTCCTCCTATTATTCATCACTGATCTTCTTTCTGTAACAAACTTTCCTATCCATTCATATGCAGATGACTCCACTCTACATTATTCACCTTCTTTCAACAGAAGACCCTCTCAACAGGAATTACATGACTCCAGGCTGGAGGCTGCAGAACGCTTAACCTCAGACCTTGCTATCATTTCCGATTGGGGTAGAAGGAACCTTGTGTCCTTCAATGCCTCAAAAACTCAATTTCTCCACCTATCAACTCGACACAATCTTCCAAACACCTATCCCCTATTCTTCGACAACACCCAGCTGTCACCTTTTTCAACACTAAATATCCTCGGTCTATCCTTAACTCAAAATCTTAACTGGAAGCTTCACATCTCTCTTACTAAATCAGCTTTCTCATGGTTGGGCGTTTTGTATCGTCTCCGCCAGTTCTTCTCCCCCGCACAGTTGCTATCCATATACAGGGGCCTTGTCCGCCCTCGTATGGAGTATGCATCTCACGTGTGGGGGGGCTCCACTCACACAGCTCTTCTGGACAGAGTGGAGTCTAAGGCTCTTCGTCTCATCAGCTCTCCTCCTCTTACTGATAGTCTTCTACCTCTCAAATTCCGCCGCCATGTTGCCTCCCTTTCTATCTTCTATCGATATTTTCACGCTGACTGCTCTTCTGAACTTGCCAACTGCATACCTCCTCCCTTCATGTGGCCCCGCCTCACACGACTTTCTACTCAAGCTCATCCCTTTACTGTCCAAATCCCTTACGCACGAGTTAACCAGCACCTTCAGTCTTTCATCCCTCACGCTTGTAATCTCTGGAACGATCTTCCTTCAACTGTATTTCCTCCTGCCTATGACTTGAACTCATTCAAGAGGAAGGTATCAGGACACCTCTTCTCACGTAATTGACTGCTCTTTCGGCCACCTCTTCGGATTCTTCACAGGAGCAGCGAGTAGCGGGCTTTTCTTTTATTGTTTCCTTTTGTTTGTGCCCTTGTGCTGTTGCTTTTGCTGTAAAAAAAAAAGATAAAAAAAAATTAGGGTTTGGGGGGGCAAAGCCTCTTTGTTAGGAGGTTCATATAGGTATACTGTATTCATTTGTCTTTTAGTGACCCTAAGTGGGCTTGGAAGGGGTGAAGCCCCCCCCCTCATACTAGTAAGAATGTAAACACTTCGATTGGATTTAAGTTGTAGTGATCCCCAGGATTCAGCTGCTGCAGGATGCTTTGGGCTACTCCACCCCTCATGGCCGTACTGGTTAACACACACATTTTATGGCTACATTCATACTTATTTTGGAAGTTGGACGTAATGCACCATCTCCTGAATGCACCACCAGCCTAGACTGAATGCACCAACTGCCTAGTCTGAATGCACCAATTTTGTAGTCCGAATGTAGTAATAAATGGAAGTCTCGTTCACCACAGTGTTAGTTACCAAGAGTGTAACAGTAAATTGATACATTACGATTGCTGCACTGCCCTGTTACACAACTAAAAAGTATGATCGTCATATACTATCAGTTATTGTTTACCAGCTGTTATGGTGTCTGGAAGATCATTGATAAAAAGTTCAAATAAAATGTAAGTTACCAGAATGTATCAATAAATAAATAGAAACATCATAGAGCAAATCTTTATTATTATGCTTTATTACTACAGTACTGTATTTTAAAATACTGCACTGCCCTGTTTCACAGTTAAAAAGTACAACCGTCGTATCCAAGTTTGAATGCTGTCAGTCAAGTGAGGTTCTTAATGAACAGTGATAATTACAAAAGTTACTGGTGCACAGTAGGATACTTAATCTTCTCCATGGTCTGCTAATTTGCTGCATTTCCTCAGGTACTCAGATGTAATAATATCGTGGTTTTCATAATCTGTCCACAGTTGCTGAAGCTTTTGCTGATTAGAGTGGGTTTTCTTACTCTGGATTCTACATATTTTCTTCTGTTTGATCAGCCTTACTTGTAGATGGAGCAATTTTGTCTCGTCATAAAGTGTATTTATTAGTAGGTAGAGGTTCATCCTTTTAGTGGGGGAGTTGAGATTTAGACGATGGTGCCAACCCTCAACTTCATTATTCGTCCTCACTACTCTCTTGTATGTTGACCAGGTAGAAGGTGGACGTGATGCACTGGTTATCCACGTCTTTTCCAGGTAGTTGAGAAGTTTATGGAGCTTCTGTGCTTGAGCAGTCTGAACCTGAGGGCATCTGTCTTTCAGCTGGTTAAAAGCATTATTGATATGGGAAGCTGGAAGGTTGGGCAGTGCCATCAAATCTCATGTAATTATGGACAGGAAGTTGGTGAACATATGCTGAGCGTTGTCCATATTCCTTAATTCTGTTGTACACAGCTTGTGCCCAGTGAAACCAGCACCCAAACACAAGAACATCCGGTAAAGACTTATGAAGAGCACTCCACAAAGCCCTTTCAAAATCTACTACAATCTCTTCAACCATGATGTTGGATGGGAGGAGTTCCATAATAGCACCCAGGATAGCTATGTAATCTGTGGTCTTTCGTTGGGACATAACTACAAATGATAGTGGAACTTGCTTTGTGCAGTCACCAAACTTGATGTAGCTGTGAATGCTGACAAGCTGTACAAATGGCTCCCTGACAACTTTAAAAGTTCCATCAATGAACCAGATCTTGGACTTGCTGAGGAAGGAAAGCTGGAGAGGAGAAGCAAATATCAAGTAACGATGACCTTCATGGTGAATATCTCATTGAAGAAAATCACTTAGGATATGAGCAGCAGCAATCTTGAATTCCAAATCAGTTTGATGCTTTGGTCACAGCTGTTGTCGAGCACGGTTGGCAGTTCTCTGCAGGTTGGATACTTTTGGCAGTTGAACTTTGTCAGTTGCAAGTATCAGTAGTGTATCTGTAACAATCTTCCCAGAAGACTTATTGATATCTTCCCTGGCTGCTGATTAACCAGATATGGCTTGTGCTCGAAGTTGTGCTACTGGGTTGCCACCGTGGTTGTGTTCCTTGGGATCTCTGGTGAAGATGTTACCTTGCTGACTGACACTAGCAAAACACCTGTTCTTCTTTGTACGGATGCTGCAGATCCACGACATTACCCGCTTTTTGACGTACTGTATAACATATACACATACTTTTTCGTGTGCTGTTACTTTCCAATGAATATACAGACTTTAGTTTATTCAGTGTTTGTCTCTCCCATCATTACGAGTGCAGACAACAACCTGAACAACACTCTCAAATGTGGTAATTATTTCCAGCAAACATTAAGTTGTTTTTGGTGACCATAGTCTTGCATTTGACAAATGTTTCACTCTAGGAAATGCTTGCTAACTGTTATTGTTGTATTTCCTTGACAAAAGATTATCAGTGTTATATATTTACAATCCCAGTTTTCAGTAGCTCAGCCTCCATGTTGATGATGTCAAGTCAGCAAGTGTTGTTGTTGCATATGTAGACACAATATCTATCTTTCAATTGTAATTTAGGATAATTAGCAGGAGGGAACAGAATGTAGGTTATTTTCAGTAGCCCCCAAAACGTGTTTCAGCTAGGAAGAAAATGTGACATCTAAAAAAATTCAGAGGAGGAGAGATAGTGTTTCCAAAGGATAGAATAAGAGTGAAGAAAGTGAATATTGCAAAAGTTGATGAGGGGAAAGTTGAAAGAGCTATTAAGACACCTTTTTTGGTTATTACTAGAAGAAAAGGCATTTATCACTTTCAAACCTTTGATGCTAGTGACTGTTCTGCCCATTCTACTTCATCTCTCTGCAGGCACCACTTCCTCACACATCAACACTTTTAAGAAATACTTGGTATCTAAAACTCCAAGATATAGCCAAATCTTCAATGGTCAAATGCATGTAGCAAATATATGATCAATATATCTGCAACCCATGACAGTCTTAAGTACCAACGTGATCTCTTGTGCATCCTACACATTGCCTTATGCTCTTTTGTCATTCCTAGTTGTATTTAGGTTCCACCCTCTGTGACTGTATACCCCCTACATATAATAACTCCCATCTCTGAACACTTTCAAAACAAAACAGCATATCTTAGCATATTATTAGCCTATTTCCATTTCTTATCTCTTTATATAGTTGGACCCCTTATATCCTCCAGTATGGTGAGCCAGTCTTGGGAGCATTAAGGACCTGCTCTCAGAGGATAAGATCTACTGTGGCTTAAATGTTGGATTATCGGAAAGGTGAGTGATGGGAAAAAAAGTCAGCATGCGAGGTTTATGTTGGATACTACATTGTAATATTACACTGTGTACTAACTTACTGGATTAGTCACTATGATTTTTCTTAAATTGTATGTATATTTTCGTACAATATATATTCTACAACATATTTATTCCCTACAGTAATGCTTCAATAATGGATGAAGAGCCTGGCATCCCCATCCATCACATTCCTCCTCAGAACCTGGTAGTGCGTCTCTTTCACCGAGAGATCCACAAAACATCACACTGCCAGACTTATGCCAATCGCAGTTTTTATCAAAATATTGCTCCAAACTTTACAGTCACAAATGTTCAGAAGCCACCCTGTTTCCTAAGAAAATTCAGTCCAGATGGCAGGCAAGTAGAATATCTGTCTATCTATCTATCTATCTCTATATTGATAAGTCATAATATGATGGGGTTCAGATTATTCAGATTAGGTTAAACTGAGCTAAACAAATGTAATTTTTTTTGTATGAGATTTCCTTTATATCTACAGTAGACCTTCCATTTACTGCATTTCTTTTCAAGGAGTTTCTTAGAATGCACGACCTAAATTAAGGGCACATTTTCCATATAACACAAATTAAATTAATTGCATAGTAAAGAAATGTTCCATGTGGCAGTGAGGCCAGTCAATAAAAACAACAACAAACAAACAAAAAGGTAATGAAGATGTGTATTAACACAATAGCATGTTGAAGGCTACTGAATGAAGCTATTGAAGTCTAGCTTGGTGTTTTTTTTTATAAAATTTACCAAAGCTGGAAGATTTTAGGTCTATTAACTAAATTCCAAGTTAATATGAATAAATTATGTGTTAATTAATCAAAATTTGTAATCAATGTTCCCTAAAGAAAGTTAGTCATGATTCCAGAGAGACATATAGGCTGCGCTCCACGTTAGCCTAGTCTGTTGAGCTCCCCAGCTGCTTGGTTCTCGGTCTAAAAAAGTCTCTTACTCGTAATGTAAAGGACTTTTTTTTTTTCAGTAAACTACTAGGAGCTTTTAGTTGAGCCATCTTAAAAATATTAACTTCCTCTATTGGTAACACTGCCATGCACCCTGCGCCGCTGCACTGGCTCAGTGACGCTTGCACCAAACATACAATTTCTGATCACAACCATGCAAAAACCACACCGTTTACGAATATTGAATAATACATGGTTGGATGCAGGATTCTATTTTGAAGCCACTGAGGTACATTTCAACCAATTTGGCAATACCATTTTTTTTTGCTGTATTCCCGCACAGGGTCTGTATGCCTCGCCATCCCTCGTTGCTGTGTACGGGTTAATGCTGAACCATCCATAACTGAAACCATCCATAAAAAAAAGTGCATAAGGAGGGACCACTGTATATACTTACTCTCATCATTGCATAACACAACCCTAAGGGGTCTTATTAATCTGTTAACTTTGGACCTCACATTCCCCTTTTGCAATCTTAAATTTCTGGTTACTAAATGGAGTGAGCTATACCAATAGCAACTAGAGTATATTACTGAATCATGATCATATAGTATATAGTTATAAATTACATGTGTTATGAATTATTTTCAGATTCTTGATAGCATTTTCATATGACCAAACTAGTATCGAGATTTTCCGATACATGGGGCCATCAGCAGCCGCAAACATTCTACATTGGTGTGAGGTAAGAGAGTTTTGTGAAAACTAATGGAAGCTTAATATATTTTGTAGTTGTAGTTCAGCATGCTCTCTCAAGACAGATTCTCTTACTTTCTACATCACACTACATACAAGCTACACAAACCACTTCTTCAAAAAATTTCAAAATAACCCTTCTACTTACTCTGTGAAACTGTTCTCTCCGTTGGGCTCCTCCAGTCACAACCTTATTTCTGTATCCTGTCCTATGGCTCCCGTACAGCCTCTGGACCCACCGAAGAGGCGATGCTTCTGGCATTTTGCTTCCACTTGGTGGGACGAAATGAGCATGTACTTTTTCGATTTCCCATGGAATGACTACTGCTTCCAGGATAGAGACCCCTTTGTGTGTGCCCAGCACATCACAGAGATGATTGTCTTTGGAATGGAGACACACATTCCTCTTACTTTCTCTACTCCTCATGCTAAAAAGCCTTGGTTTGATCACGCTTGTTCTCATGCTATCAAAGATAGAGAGGCAGCTCACAGAGGGTAACAGAGCCTTTGCACTCCTGCTAACCATGATCTTTATATTTCTGCCTGAAATCATGCCAAATCTATTCTTCAACTTACCAAAAGCTCTTTCATCCATAGTAAATGTGAAAACCTTACTTTCTCTAATTATTCCAGAGACTTCTGGCACCTTGCCAAACATATCTCCTCCAACTTCACTTCTTCTTTTCCTCCTCTCCTTAACCCTGATGGCAGCACCGCCATCTCATCTATCTCAAAGGCTGAACTCTTCTCTCAAACTTTCTGTAAAATCTCCACTCTGGACGATTCTGGGCATATTCCTCATACTCATCCCCCCTCTGACTCCTATGTGCTTGTTATTAAGATTCTTAAGAATGATGTTTTCTATGCCCTCTCTGGCCTCAACCCTCAGAAGGCTCATGGGCCTGACGGAGTGCCTCCTATTGTCATTAAAAACTGTGCTTCCGTGCTGACACCCTGCCTGGTCAAACTCTTTTGTCTCTGCCTTTCAACATCTACCTTTCCTTCATGCTGAAAGTACACTTTCGTACAGCCTGTGCCTAAGAAGGGTGACCGTTCCAATCCTTCAAACTACCGCCCTATAGCTTTACTTTCCTGTCTATCTAAAGCTTTTGAATCAATCCTTAACCGGAAGATTCAAAAGCACCTTTCCACTTCTGATCTTCTATCTGATCGCCAGTATGTGTTCTGCAAGGGGCGTTCTACTGGCGATCTTCTTGCTTTCTTAACTGACTCTTGGTCATCCTCTCTTAGCCGTTTCAGTGAAACTTTCTCAGTTGCGCTAGATTATATTGCAGGCTTTCGATAGAGTCTGGCATAACGCTTTACTTTCTAAACTACTCTCCTTCGGATTCTATCCTTCTCTCTGTTCCTTTATCTCCAGTTTCCTTTCCAGCCGTTCTATCTCTGTTGTGGTAGATGGTCACTGTTCTTCCCTAAACCTATCAACAGTGGTGTTCCACAGGGCTCTGTCCTATCACCCACTCTCTTCCTGTTATTCATCAATGATCTTTCCATAACAAACTGTCCTATCCATTCGTACGCTGATGACTCCACTCTGCATTATTCGACTTCTTTCAACAGAAGACCCTCTCAACAGGAATTACTAGACTCCAGACTGGAGGCTGCAGAATGCATAACCTCAGACCTTGTTCTTATTTCTGATTGGGGAAGAGGAACCTAGTGTCCTTCAACACCTCAAAAACTCAATTTCTCCATGTATCAACTCGACACAATCTTCCAAACACCTATCCCCTATTCTTCAACAACACTCACCTGTCACCCTCTTCTACACTAAACATCCTCGGTCTATCCTCAGCTCAAGATCTCAACTGGAAACTTCACATCTTTTCTCTTACTAAATTAGCTTCCTCGAGGTTGGGCATTCTGTATTGTCTCCGTCAGTTCTTCTCCCCTGCACAGATGCTTTCCATTTATAAGGGCCTTTCCGCCCTCGTATGGAGTATGCATCTCACGGGTTGGGGGGGCTTCACTCACACAGCTCTCTTGGACAGAGTGGAGTCTAAGGCTCTTCGTCTCATCAGCTCCCCTCCTCTTACTGATAGTCTTCTACCTCTTATATTCCACCGCCATGTTGCATCTCTTTCTATCTTCTATCGATATATTCATGCTGACTGCTCTTCTGAACTTGCTAACTGCATGCCTCCCCCCCTCCCACGGCCCCGCTGCACACGACGTTCTACTTATGTTCATCCCTATACTGTCCAAACCCCATAGCTGGGCGTTATTGCGATAAGTTATCGCAATACTTTATCGCTGATAACAAAATCGGGTTATCAGCCATCCGCTACTTGTTTAAATATATATCGGTATCTTCGTTACTTTTGTAACCAAACTAGCGATAACCGCTATTTTTTACCGCCTCTCAGAAAAAACCCGTTATCTCCTCCCTACTGCGCATGCGTGGCCCGGGCGCCCGGTGTTGAATGAAAAAACTTTGGGGTATGAAATATCTTTGGTGAAGAGATTTCATACTTAGATCATCAACATTAAAACACTAGGTATTTCTTTATGTAAGACATAAAAATCAATATATCTAAGAGAAAAATCATTTAACTTTGCCCCCCAAATGATTATCCACTGCCTCAAATTTGATATTCCTTATTCGTTTGTGAGCATGCCATGGTATCGAAGGCACCCGGTGCTGTGTTATTTGGTGTTCCATCGTCAAAAGCTGCAGCTTTGTTAACAAACACTGGTCTCTCGTGTACTGCGCATGTTCAGACCAGTAAGCGTAGGCTTGTACAGTCTCACAAAGCTTTTTAACAGATTAAGAGTTGCTGGAAGGCTGAATCAGACATACAGTACCACCATCCTTGCTGTTTCCAGAACGACACTCTGTACATATAAATACAACTCGTACAGATCGAGTGTTGTTCTTGAAACAGTGAGGATGGCGGTAGTGGTACTGTATGTCTGATTCAGCCTTCCAGCAACTCTTTATTATGGTTAAAAAGCTTTGTGAGATTGTACAAGTCTACGATTGCTGGTCTGAGCATGCGCATGCAGTTCACGAGAGACCAGTGTTTGTAAAAAAAAGCGCCAGCTTTTAATGGTGGAGACACCAAATAATACAGCACGGTTCAGGTGTTTCTAGTATTACCGTCCATATGTATGTGTCAACGTGTGGTTGTCAGGTTTTGTAAGTTTTCTAAAATACAGATAATGAAAATTTGAATTTATCTATGTTTTTTATTTGAAATATCAATATGGTATCATTTTCGCCTATCGGACTTATCGCTAGCTAGTATCGGGATTGTGGATTTATATCGGGTATCGGTTATCGGTTATCGCCTATATTTGTATCTCCAGTTAATGAATATTGGTTATCACCGATAAGGTTTTCCATTATCAGTTATCGGTTATCGGGAATAAGGTTTTCTGTTATCGTGCCCAGCTATGCCAAACCCCTTATGCAAGAGTCAACCAGCATCTTCACTCTTTCATCCCTCATGCTGGTAAACTCTGGAACAATCTTCCTTCATCTGTATTTCCTCCTGCCTACGACTTGAACTCTTTCAAGAGGAGGGTATCAGGACACCTCTCCTCCCGAAATTGACCTCTCTTTTTGGACACTCCTTTGATCTCTATTCAGGAGCAGTAAGTAGCGGTCTTTTTTTTTATATTTTTCTTTGCGCCCTTGAACTGTCTCCTTAGCTGTAAATAAATAAATAAATATATATATATATATATATATATATATATATATATATATATATATATATATATATATATATATATATATATATATATAGACAAACATATATATATATATATATATATATATATATATATATATATATATATAATACGTATGGCCCTTTCTAAGTTGATCACCTATTTACATAATTGTAGTAACTATATGATTGTTTACGATATGAAAATAGCCAGCCTGTATATACATGACTGGTAGATGGTTATTTTTTTCTTCTTTCTCTTGAGAGTGGAACTGTCTTGAAGGAGAATGACCCCAAAACTCACGAGATCAGACGGAACATCTTTGATCGGTTCTTCCACCTGAAGCACACAGTGTCAGTGGCCACCAATGGAGAGCAGCTTAATCGGGAGTGTAGTCTATTTACGGATGACGGCAAGTAAGTACAGAGTTTAGCTTCAAATGCATAGGTTCTTGGTGATAATAGTTGGCTTGTAATACTATGCACACTCCATCATACAGAAGTTCTTCATTCTTCATTAATCAGAGAGGAGTGGAAGATCTTATCAAACCAATTTGTTGCAAGGGTTTTCAGTGGTTGAAAAGTATTCAAAGCTGTAAAATTTGAGTAATTGTAAAAATTGGATAATGTATATAAATGACCATTAAACATTTGCCAGTACCATTCTGAAAGATGTGCAATGTTCTTTCCCTTGAAAGATGTTTCTTGTAAATATTAATGCATCAACTTGCATTTTGGATCATTATATTTCAGACATATCTCTTCAGTACATCAAAAGTCAAGGTACTATGATTTTATGATGTCACTTGCAGATATGTAATCGTTGGATCTGCTTCAGTGGATGATGGTAATTTCATCGATCACTTTGACATGTACCGAAACAATGAGTCTGTGACGCCAAACCCACGATCCCCTCTGGAGCACTACACTCTTCATATTGTGGATATAGAGATGGGAAGGCTGACTGACTCCCGAACCTTCATGTATGACAAGATTTTCCTTTCACACAACCAAGGCTTGTACTTGTACAGACACACATTGGCTGTATTATCTGTCCAGCATCAGACCATTCACATATTTCAGGTAAGTTGCTGTTATTTTTATTATCATTGTGATCATCATCATTATTGCTTTTTATTGTAATTATCTTCAGTGATGATGATACTAACAAGGGGTGGCACAGGATGACTGTATGAATATATTTAACCCATACACTAACTAACTAATAAAGAGCATACACCATAGAGGGCATTGCTTCACTCACCTTCTGCCTCCACTCCCAATGATCCCTCCAAGCAACCTACCATGCAGTTACCCCTCCCAATCCAAGCCACTCTTGGCAGGATTGATCAGCTTGTCCCTTTCATGAGTTACATTGTGGTGCCATTGGTCTCCTCCACTCAGGGTTACCTCATACAGGGACAACCCTATGAGCAGGATCAACGACTAGTAAATGTGAAAATATAGCCAGAGTTAGCATTCACGGACTAAGCTAGTAACAGGTCTTGATTCAGTTTCACAAAGTCGCTGGATTGGCATGAAGTCATTCCAGCAATACCCTGTGATTCTGCAACGGCATTTGGTGCCACAGCATCAACGTACTTCTCCATGTCACTATTCAGTGTCCATGTCTCAGCCATGCAGTAAGCCAGGGAGCACAAGCAACTGAAAGATTCAAATTTTTGTCTGCCTGCATAGATATTGACATTGTCATATACTCATGTTGGGCAAGTTCATAACATCATGGGGCAGGCCAATCCATTGAGCGACCTCCTGGCAAGATCCATCATTGTTGTACACTACGTATACAATATATTAACGTATGTGAAACTATTGGTGACCTCAGTGTTCTCACTATGTACATGAACTGAACCGTGTCTTCCAGTAAGCCTCCAAATGACTGGACCTTTTTTTGGAGTCAGGAGATCTTCAGTCCCAGTGGCTTTGCCTCCTCATTTAGCACTTGGATAGCCAGCACCAGGACCTCCAATGATTCTGCAAGAAGTAAAGCATCATTACCAAAAATAAGGTCAATGACCTTGGTCTTGTCAACAGATGTTCTGCAACAACTTTAATCATCAGCATTGCCTAATACCCAGTCTATGCAGTGCTGAAAAGTGATGGAGCAAGGACACATCCCTGCCTCACTCCTGCATTAGCAGGGAAGAAGGTGGAAATGCCTCCCTCACACTTCACAGCACTTTCAGTCCCAGAGTAATGGCCATTCATAAGGTCAGTAATCCTTGCAAGAATCCCATGGATCTGCAGAATGTCTCAGGGTGTGTCACAATCCACCGAGTCAAATGCCTTCTTGAGATAGACGTAGGTTGCCAGCAGCCCGTCGAAACTCGATACAGCGTTTCACAAGGATGCAGAGTGCCATGATCTGGTCAATAGTTGACTTGCTGGGTATGAACCCAGATTACTCAGGTCTCTGAAACTTTAGCAGATGAATCAAATTTGCATCAGCAGTAGATGAGTGAGCACTTTGCCCAGGACACTGAGCAGTGTAATACTATAGTAATCATCCAGTCTCCTTTTCCAGTCAGAAGGAATGACACTGGACTGCCACATGGTAGACAGCACCGCATGCAACCCATGGATCATGGCTTCACCCCCGGCTTTCAATATTCCATGTTAACAATACAAACCCCAGCTACTTTTCCACCTTTCTACTTTCTCACAACCTCTCTCACTTCAGCAAGAGAAGGTGGCATTTTGTCTTTTAGTGGATCACCAGCTGCCATCTGCAAAGCAAACCAACCAGAGGGAACTGTTCACTTGGGGGCTTTGCCATGTACACTGTTCAGCTGCCCAAAACACTCAGTATAATGAGCCCAGCACCGATCTGCATCTGATATTGTCAGCCATTTGGATAGTACTTGTCAGAAATTTGGAATTGGAATGAAGCTTCTTCAAAGCTCAAAAGGTAGGTATAAGGATGTTTTGGACAATGCAAACATCCTCAGCAAGACCTCTGACATACCTCTCCTTATCCATCTTCAGAAGAGTTCAAGTCCTTTGTGGCAGAGTCCTGTATCAGTCTGAGTCCCCAGCCAGCCTGGAAACATGACTTTCCTCCATGTATTTTCAAGAGTTTCCCACATGGCAACTCCACTCCTAGACCTTGGGAGCACTTCAATGCACCCCTCAGCAGCTTTGAGAGTTTCACATTTGAAGGTATCCCACAACTCTCCAGGGTCATCCGTACCAAGCACGCCAAACCAATTTGAGACTCCTACTGCACACTCCTGAGCACACACCCATAGTCTAAAACAAATATGCCGTCTGTTTGGGCAGGGCCCAAGCCTCTCCACAGTGCTGCTGCATACCCCCAATACATCCCTCTCTCTCATGTATCAGTTACAGTATTTACTATTTGAAATTGTGTATTAGATATTCTGTATACATAAATAAGTCTATAGAGTGCTATGAATGTGTCACTTTTTAAAATAATGGCAAAGAATTGTAAATTCCCTAACATGTGACAGTTTTGCTCTCTGACATTGTCAACAGTCAAATACACCATGTCACTTCCTCCCTCGCCTCCATGTGTGATGACAGCTACTCCAACGACTGTCTTTATTGTGAAGGTTAGATTTGGCAGTGCTGTGGCCTCGAGGGACCTCTCACAATCGAACTTCAGAGCTGAGTCAGAATATAGATGGAGTCCTAAAGGCTTGCATCCTGAAATTTTCTTTGACCTGAATTGCATCCTCAATGTTGTAATAACAAGTCTATGGTCAATTGCAAAGAACTCAACACTCCATAAAACCATACGGCTTAAGGGGACAATATGCTGTGAATTGATATGTAAAAAATTGAAAATATTTGAAATTGAGTTACACATTCTGGCCACACACCCTAGCTTTAAGGCATCAAATGGTGATTTTTTTTCAGTATTATGCAGAGTAAAATGCCCAGTGAAGGGATTTAAATACCTACCATGTGTGTGTGGTGCATTGGCTGTGGTGCACTTGCTGAAAGTCAATACTTAGCATTCCTCTCAGTGAATATTGTAAAATTCTAGCAAATCTCCCAACTCGGCTGTCGTCCCTATTTGTGAGGAACCGAATGTTGTGGCTTTTTGGAATCAATGCGGTGATAAAATAGGATGCAGGAATAGTATGTGCCCTGCCCTCCCATCCATTTTCTTGCTTCAATCAAAAGAACACCATGTTTACTCTTGCTAACAAGATGCCTAAGGTAAGAAGGTATGTTACACAGTATTGCCAGGATTTGGCTGCAGCGAGTAGGGTGGTGGGAAGAATCCCCACCACCGACTGCCTCGCCTTCAATGTCCATCCAAGTATGGTATGATAGACTTGAGCATCTGAAATTGAAATAAAAAATGGCAGAGACTTTGTGGTGAGGACCCAGCAGCTAAGTGACTTTCAGCGATAATGTATTTGTATTTTGTAAGAAATTTACGTAAATCACAGTACAGTTTATAGTACAGGTAACTCTCGATTTACGCGAGTTTGGTTTACGCGTTTTTAAAATAACGCGGGGTCCAAAATCCAAATAAATGGTTAATTTCAGCATTTTTTCCACTTAAACGTGATATTTTATGGAGTGGCCACCATGTGTCACGCAACTGGACTCACACGGTGCCGCGGCCTCACAGCTGAGCTCAGTACTTCCCGTGCGCCACTTGAACAACAATACAGTACCCACGCTGCCACGCTACTCAACAATAGGGGTGGGCAGGTACCGGTACCAATACCGGTACTAACGGTACCAGCTATACGGTATGGTACTGGTACCAGACTGCTTGGTACCGGTACCAATACTAGCCAGTCGCTCATGATGTTCCTCATTTCTTCCTCACACGAGTGAGGCTGAGACTGAGTGCCTGAGTGGATATCTCGGTGATATGAATATTCTCTCTCTCTCTCTCTCTCTCTCTCTCTCTCTCTCTCTCTCCACTAAATGAAGTGAATATATATTTTTCAACAGAAACCTACCTCTTGTTTGATTTACATTGTTTTTGATTTACGCGACCTCTTCAAGGACACAATACTCGTGTAAATCGAGAGTTACCTGTGCGTGTAGCTGATAAATAATACTACATATGATATTTTATGCTGCTTTCAGGTAACATAAATTAGGTACAGTTTGAGTAAAATTGCTCTCAGTGTTTATGCTGGTCTAGAGGGTTTTTTGGGGGCGTGCGCCAAACATTTGGGGAAATTTGCTATTTGCAGGGGTCCATGTCCCATAACCCCCTGAATAAGAGGGGACAGGTGTGTATATATCATGCCCTAATGAGAGTTATATTCTTTTGTGTGTTGTTTTTAGACTAATTGTAAGGTGTTTGTTGTACAGTACAGGTAAATCTCGATTTACGCGAGTTTGGTTTACGCGTTTTTGAAATAATGCGGGGTCCAAAATCCAAATAAATGTTTAATTTACACGTTTTTTTCAATTATACGCTACACAACAATAGGGGTGCGCAGGTACTGGTACCAGTACCGGTACTAATGGTACCAGCTATACAGTACGGTACTGGTACCAGACTGCTCGGTACCGGTACCAATACTAGCCAGTCGCTCATGGTGTCCCTCATTTCTTCCTCACACGAGTGAGGCTGAGATTGAGTGCCTGAGTGGATATCTTAGTGATATGAATATTCTCTCTCTCTCTCTCTCTCTCTCTCTCTCTCTCTCTCTCTCTCTCTCTATCTCTCTCTCTCTCTCTCTCTTTCTCTCTCTCTCCACTGAATGAATATTTATTTTTCGATAGAAACCTACCTCTTGTTTGATCTACATTGTTTTTGATTTATGCGACCTCTTCAAGGACACAATACTCACATAAATCGAGAGTTACCTGTACCTAAAGCCTCATACACAACCACTCATCACTGTCTGTGCTGGCGTGTCTCACTGAGACGAGCAGCGCCATTGCCAGTGTTTGCTCGCCGGCTTCCTGTCCACACTACCACTTGAGTGATAAGCACTTGATTAATGGGAACCACCAATGGGGGTGAGTGGTAGTGTGTATATGGCATACATACTAGTTTTATGGTGTTTTTTGTCAGTTTAAGGGATTTTTATGGCACTATGTTTAGTGTATGCCAAAAAACTGGTTTATGTCACGGCTTTTGGAGCCAATTAATGATGTAGGGCAGGGTAGGACTGTGCTATTCTTTGATGTAGAATTCTTATAATTTTTAGATTATTAGGAATTTACTTTTTGTAGAGTACCAATAGACTATTTAAAAGAATGCAGAACAACTGCTTGTATTGTAATATTTTCAGATAACTCCAGATGGATACTTTTTGGATGTGCGCACCATTGGCAGAGTGTGCTATGAGGATGATGACTACCTCTTGGCCACTGTGTGTACTGATCGCATGCAGCGCACCTACCAGTACATGCGGGAAAAGATCATCAGCTCTCTCAAGCACAGGTACAGTAGAATATTAAAGAATACAGTCTTTAATCCGGTAGCAGTGACGGGCCAAATTTGTGGCTTTACCATGTACCAGCGACAAGCCAAATTTTTGCCATGATATAAACCCCCCCAAAATAGATGATGCATAAACTGATCACAAGAACATAACACTATTACATATTTGGTTTTATTTAATTAATTTCCTGATGTATCAAGGTTGCTGGTGTTTCTGTATAAACGGGCAGAAGCAATCAGCAGTGAGGAAGGAAGTCCTCGGGCACTCAGGGAATTTTTCCACTACTTTGACCACCTTCTGCGTCTTCGCATGTGGAAGATGCAACTCCTTGATGATCTTCATTTACTCATTAAAGTAAGTTGTAACTGTTAATCTCTGCATGTCTGATACCTCATTCCTCCAAGTACCAGCACATATTGGATGGCCATGACTGACAAGTCAGATTTCTGGGGCCATACAGTCCGTTCTTGGAAGGTAAATTTGCTTTTTGCTTCACCACTTTATCAATCCATTGAACTGGTAGTTTAAATTAACCACCTCTTAAGACTCTTGTGGCTTATTTTCAAAGTCTCCCAGCAAACCCAGAATAAGCAGTGGTGGGCACAGTTCCGCTAACCGCTAATTAGCGAAGCTAACTTTTTCGTTAGCTGATTAGTGTTTTCGCTAACTTTGGTACCAGTTAGCGGACCAATTAACTTCCACTAAATGTAGTTCCTCCTCCGCTAACTTTTATTCCACTAAAAAATTCATACAAATTTTTTTTTTGTCCGTTGTGGGCAGACACAGCACCAGATGAGCAACATGGCGCAATAATTCCAGGTTTTCCACTTTTGGGTGAATTACACCTTAGAGTAGGGTAATTGGACAATTATTAGGGAAACTTTTTGGTATTTTAGGGTAATGCAACTTCCATTTCCAACTCTTTGAACTCGGGAATTAATAACAAGAATTTGATATTTTCCACCTGAGAAGAAATAAACTTAAAATAATAAAAATGAAAGTATCAGTTATGAAAAAAAAAGCAAAAAATGTGTAAATTTGTTGGAAATCTTGGGTAAAATATATGGATTTAGCATAAACTGGAGGCTTCTTTCTCTTCTCTTGTTGTTGTTGCTTGTGCCCACCACCGGGATTAAGTTTGATAGAACTGGCTCTACAGCTCCACTGAAGATATAGGGAAGACAACATTGGGCCACTGAGGATGTGGATATAGGATCAGTAAAGTCAGATCATCAGAAATTTTGAGTCAAATGGAATAATTACAGTGATTATTCAGTTTTCAGTTTCAAAGAAATTTCAGAGATAGTGGAATCTGTATTAGTTTATAACTGTATATGTCATATCTAATGTTATCAAACAGCCTAACCTGATGCTTTTTCTTTTGGCAAACAGTACGCCTCAGAGGAGGTTGTTACTCTTCGTGCTGCAGAGCCCAATGGACAGCCTTCATTCTTTGTGGTGTACAACATGATAACTACAGAGGTTCTTGCAGTTTATGAAAACACCTCATCAGAACTTTTAGATCTCTTTGAGAAGATGGCAGATTTCTTCCGTAATGCTAGACTGACTTGTGAGTCACAGTTCACATGTTCTCCCTCAAACAACACATGGGCAAGGTGAGAAGCTGATATAAATCTTATGTCTTTTTATCTTATGCAAGACCAATGACTTAAATATTTTTTTCTTATTTTGCAAGACCAATGAATTGAATATGTCACATCATTAATGATCTCATTTTACCCACAGATTAATTCATAAGAGATTCAAGAAGACTTTCATTAATGCCAGAGGAGGGGGGGTGACTGAAGCTACTAAAAGGCTGCTTGGGCAGTTGCCAATCTCTGCCCAGTCATTTTCTGCCTCCCCATACCTGGACCTGACCCTGTTCTCCTATGATGACAAGTGGGTATCAGTGATGGAAAGACCCAAGAGCTGTGCTGACCATCCCATCAGGTGAGTTGCCAGCCCTGTTAACTTTAGTCTAGATGGCATCCACTTGATAAAACTGAAAGCTGTACAGTGTTATTTAGACAGAAGACTTTATTGCCTGTGTTGGGTACAAAGGGTTAATAGTTCAGTGTGATACATAGGATGTGTATATTAGTAAGCTGTGGCGTTCTGAATATATAAAAGTGTGGCAAGATATTAATAGAATAGTTAGGTATTACTGTGTGGTATGTGTAATCTGTGTAGTTTCGTATGATCAGTCCTCATTTTTTATTATCGTATGGTCTAGTATCTATATTTGTATGCTTTACTGATTTTATTTTGAAATATTTAAACCCTATATTTCTTGTAGATTTGGAAAAAAACACTTGCAAAATGTTATTGAAATCTTACAAAAGAATTACACCTACGGTACATAAATCTGCTCCGTAACTATGTCCCTATATACATGTAAAATATTGCATACACGAACTCCAGAATTCTTCCTTAATCCTCCTGGAGTAATGAATTGTAGATAAAAAAAACACAAAGAAAACATATACAGGTTGTGAATCCCTTATCCTAAATTCCTGGGACCGAGAGTGTTGTGGATTTCAGATTTTTTCGGATTTCAGAATACTCACACTCCTTGGAAGATGTAGACTGCATGGGGATTTAGTTGAGGTGTTTATATAGATGAAGGGGATGAACAAGGGCAATTTAAATGAAGTGTTTATACTAAAAACTGATTTGAGAACACGCAGTAATGATTAGGTGTGTAGTGGAGCGAAACATAATTGAAACCTTTAAATGGAGATTAGATGCATTTATGGATGGGAAGGCAAATTGGTGAGCAACCCATCTTGAGGAGCTGTCTTGTGTAGGCTGTCTGGCCTTTTGTAGTCTCCTTATATCCTCGTGTATCCTAGTGTAAAATTAACTTTTATCAGAGCGAAGATGCCAATAGGTCAACACCACTCAAAACGTGCCATTAGTATACACGAGAAATATTCGCGATGCACCAAAGGGGTAGTTTTTTAATACTGCTGTGATATAGGAGATTTGTGATAGCCACCCCTGCGACATATGAGGGATGCCTGTATCAATGTACATATACTAGAACAAATATAAGCTGTATTGAATGATGTTCTAGAACTAATCACATTCATTCTGGTATACCCCACTCTGTTACATAGTGTAAAAGGGTAGGAAGAGTTAAGATTTCACTGGTTGGTGTTTTATCACAATGACCTTTTTCCTCTGAAATCAAATATGTGTGAAAGGAATGATTGACAAAATGACATTTTTTATTTTCTATTCAAGATTTTACGGGCGAGACTCTGGGCTTATCAAGTTCAGCATCAATGCAGGTCGGACTGTCCTTCCAGGCTCTACTGCACCGTCTCCACCAGCCAGACGACTGGTGGCCTTCACATTCCATCCAGCTGATCCCTTCACCATATCTGTTCAAAGGGCAAATACTGACTATGTTGTCAACTTTCACCTGAGGCATCACCCTAGCTAGCAGTGAAAGTTAATATCCAATTTCTTGTTATCAATTAGGGCTTGGGGAAGTTATGTCATGATTTTCTACTGATCCACCTGTGCTGATGCCTGCTCAAAAGAATTTGTTTAAGGGGAGGCTGCCACAGAAATCTTTCCTCCTTTATTGATACGTTATTACTTTTTACCACACTTCAGCTACTCCTTTCCTTTGTTTTTTTCTAAAATGTGCTACAGTATAAAGTCTTTTTAATGTGATACAGGTACAAAACAGACTTGTAATTAATTGATTTCACATTATATCCAAGTGTTATCTCAATGAGTTTTATTAGAGATGCTTTGAAGAGAAACCTGTAAAGTTGTAGATACACATTTGTTTTGCATCAGGAGAAATTTTTGAATCTTCAAGGTGCATGTGCTGCCTGTCTTATCATATGGCTGTAAGTTATGAATACAATAGTCTTTCCAACTGATCAAGCCACTTTAGGTATGGCCAAGGCGTATGACTGCTAGCTGTGTTGTCACTTCACTCCTCTGTCACTTGCTCTCCCTTCCTCCTTTCTCATTTACTTTGATGAAACTTGGGTAGCCCATAATTACAATGATGGCAAAAGCTGGACTGATGCTACATCCACTCATCGATGAAACACTACCCTCTGTTGACTAGGTCAGAGAGGCTGTGGCAAAGTTGAGGGTTGTAAAGGCACCTGGTATCTGTAATGTAAGTGTGAAGCTGCTCCAAGCTGGAGGTGAGGCCATGATCTGCAGGTTGCATGTGGTCTTAACTGCTGTTTGCAGTCTGATATCATTCCTGACTGGAAGAGGGGTTGGTCTTCCCTATCTGGAAAGGGAAAGGGGACTGCCATGACAGCAATAACTACTGTGGTGTTACATTGCTCACTGTGCCAGGCAAGGTGCTTGCCTATCTATTTATGATGTGGATTTACAACCAGCTGCAGAAGCTGCAGAGACCTGAACAGTCTGAGTTTATGCCTGCTGACTTGACAACTGACCATATTCTAGTTCTTTCCATACTAATAAAATGCCAATATGAGTTTCAACAGCGGATGCCGGCAGTCCATGTCGATCTCAAGAAGACGTTTGGTTCAGTGCATCACGAGGCACTCTAGGATCTCTTGCACCTTCACAAGACTCCTGCAAGGACCATTGGTCCATTGATTGGCCTGTATTCTGGGACTGCAAGTGCAGTAAAGTTTGAGTGGGAGGGGGTGTCAAGCTTCTTTCCTGTGAATGTGGGAATTAGGCAGGGCTGTGTCCTTGTCCCATCTCTTTTTAACAGTTGCATGAACTGGGTACTAAGCAGTGTTGGATTAGTCAGTGTGGAGCATCTATTAGTAATACCAGGGTCACTGACCTTGTTTTTGCCGACAATGTAGTTGTCCTTGCAGATTTGCTAAAGGTATTACAAGAGGAGGTGGAGTCACTGGGACCTCAGGTTTACTGGGCCAAGACCAATGTACAGGTGTTTGGAGGCTTACTAGATGAAACACTAGTCTGTTTATGTGTGTGGCAAGGATATTGATATCTTGGAAAATTTCACATTCCTTGGCACTGTAGTTGAGAACAACCATGGGTCTTGTTAGAAGGTCTTACTATGTATTGGCTTTGCCTACGGTTTTATGGACTCGCTCAGCATGAGTATATGGAGTTGTCGATACCTTTGTAGATGGACAAAGATCCTGATCTTCAAGTTGCTGTACTCTAAAACTTGCTCAATTCCTATGAGATTTGGACACTAAATAGTGACTTAAAGAGGCTTTGTCTGTCTTCACAAGTGAGGATCGAATTACCAGTCTTTGTGTCGTCAGCAAATTTACTAATGAGATTACTGAGTCCAACGTCAATGTTATTAATGTAAATTATAAACAGCATTGGGCCAGGAACAGAGGCCTGAGGGACACCACTCATGACAGGCGCCCAGTCTGAGTTAAACCCATCTATCACCACTCTTTGCTGTCTGTTGTTCAACCAATTGGCAATCCAATGACATACTTTACCATCAATACTTAATTTCCTTATTCTATATATAAGTGATCTCTGGTGTGGAACTTTATCAAACGATTTCTGAAAATCAAGACAGACTATGTCCAGTGATTTGGTTACGTCATAAGCTGAGAAGAGGTTGTTATAAAAGGTTAATAGGCTTGACAAACAGCATCTCTTGTTACGAAAGCTATGCTGAAAATCATTAATTAAGGAGTGGCTTTGAAGTTAACTCAAAATATTGTCTCTAATTATGCTCTTCAGTAGCTTACCTACTATTGAAGTTAGACTAATGGACTTGTAATTACCTGGTACTTTTTTGTCACCTTTCTTAAAAATTGGTTTTACGTTAGCCATTTTCCAATTCCATTCCAATTCCATTCGAAGGGATGATGCCTTGTCGCAAAGACATATTGAATACGTACACCTCACCGTACGTAGCCTCAGACTTTTCTATTATTTCCAATTGGGGCAAGAAGAACCTGGTGTCCTTCAACGCCTCAAAAACACAGTTTCTCCACCTATCCATTCAACACAATCTTCCAAACAACTATCCTCTATTCTTTGTCAACACTCAGCTATCACCTTCTTCAACACTAAACATCCTCGGTCTATCCTTAACTCAAAATCTCAACTGGAAACTTCATATCTCTTCTCTTACTAAATCAATTTCCTCGAGACTGGGAGTTCTGTACCGTCTCCGCCAGTTCTTCTCCCCCGCACAGCTGCTATCCATTTACAGGGGCCTTGTCTGCCCTCGTATGGAGTATGCATCTCACGTGTGGGGGGGCTCCACTCACACAGCTCTCTTGGACAGAGTGGAGTCTTAGGCTCTTCGTCTCATCAGCTCTCCTCCTCTTACTGATAGTCTTCTACCTCTTAAATTCCGCCGCCATGTTGCCTCTCTTACTATCTTCTATCGATATTTTCATGCTGACTGCTCTTCTGAACTTGCTAACTGCATGCCTTCTCCCCCTCCCGTGGCCTCGCCACAGACGACTTTCTACTCATGCTCATCCCTTTACTGTCCAAATCCCTTACGCAAGAGTTAACCAGCATCTTCACTCTTTCATCCCTCACGCTGGTAAACTCTGGAAAAATCTTCCTTCATTTGTATTTCCTCCTGCCTACGACTTGAACTCTTTCAAGAGGAGGGTATCAGGACACCTCTCCTCCCGAAATTGAACCCTCCTTCGGCCACCTCTTTGGATTCATTTTAGGAGCAGTGAGTAGCAGGCTTTTTTTTTCACATTTGTTTCCTTTTTTTTTTATGCCCTTGAACTGACTCCTCTGCTGGAAAAAAAAAAAAAAAAACAGTTGTGAGAGAGGGGAGTATTTCGTGCATTGTTACTTTAAGTAGTATAGGATATACATTGTCTGGTCATGGACTTTTATTTGTTTTAAGGGATTGGAGAGCATTAAGGACTTCCTCAGAAATTATTTCAAAGTCAGGCAAGGTCTGAGTGGGATTATCATTAATACTATTGTCATCACTGGTGCTGGTGGTAGTGGTGGCAAGACTGGCAGTGGTGAATACTGAGGAAAAAAAAAAAGTTCAGTAAGTTAACAATGTGCTGGCTTTCATATACTAATTTACCATCTCAATCAGTTAAGGGTTTAATCCCAGTTCTGATCACCTCTTTATTGTTTATATAATTGAAGAAAGCCTGAGGATTAGTTTTACAGTTGGTGGCGATATTTTCTTCGTATGTGCGCTTTTCCCGACTTATTAGTCTTTTTACTCGTCGCCTGGCTTCATGATAAAGTCTAATATTTTCAGGCATGTTTTGGATTTTCTTTAGCCTGTAGACCAAATCTCTCCTTAATGGAATGCTTGATTTTGTTATTAAGCCATGGTTGACTTTTATTAGTGTTACGTTGCTTTTTGCAAAAATTAGTGTTACGGTACGTCGCTTCTCACAAGTTACATCACTTCTCACAAGTTACATTGCCTCTTGCATGAGGAAGTTGATAGATCCTGCCATGAGGTACTTGGGATAGGAAAGGGGCCTGCAAGAAGACTTGTCTGGGAGGAACCTCCAGGATTGGTATCATAGGGTGGACAAGGTGATATGCCCCCCAGAATATGCCTCCATTGATTGACTGATATTACATCCCCACAAAAAAAAATGGAGTCAAGTCACCAATGGGGAGATTAAGTTGCTTAATCTTTCTTCACACAGGAAGGAAGGATGGTTTTGTCAGTAATGCCAAACACGGGCCAAGTAGGGTGCTCTTGTCTTGCTGCCACAATGTATATTTATAGAAACTCAATGTTTTGTCCTAAGAAAATGAATCTTTCATGAAAGTACATGGTCTTTGTGTACAGAGTATTTGAAACTCATTTAAGAGTGTTAACAGTATGAGAGAGAGAGAGAGAGAGAGAGAGAGAGAGAGAGAGAGAGAGAGAGAGAGAGAGAGAGAGAGAGAGAGAGAGAGAGAGAGAGAGAGAGAGAGAGAGAGAGAGAGAGAGAGAGAGAGAGAGAGAGAGAGAGAGAGAGAGAGAGAGAGAGAGAGAGAATTGAAAAGACTATAGATTGTCACTTCATTGAAAAGATTATAGATTGTCACTTCAAGAGGCAAATTGACACCTTCTGATAAAAGTGTCTACACAGAAAAATAAGGCATCCCTGAAAATACTTTGTGTTGAATTTTCAAAGTCTCCATGAGACTGAATCAAGGCTCATTACCTGAATAGTCCATAAATGCCAACTCCAGCTACATGGGAATGTTGCACACTACCCAGAAGTTGACCCTGCTCATTGGGTTTTTATTTGTAAGAGACAATCCTGTGTGGAGGCTTGAGCAAACCTGGATACTGTTACAAATTACTAAGGAACCAAAGGCGGTCTGCATTAAGACTAGATTAGAGGGATCCCCGAAGATGGTATCGTAGGATGAGCAAGGACGCACACCCTGTCCTGCCCTAGTGATTGACTGAAGTACAAAACTGTCACCCTTAACCTCTATCATGACTTGTAAAATATGGTGTATATATGAGGCTGTCAGTGTATGGCAAAATATGTGAACTTTTTATTGTTATTTAGCTATGGTTGTATGTATAAACTGAGAGCACAATAAAGTTTTATATGTAACATTTATTTATATTTCACTGGTCTCTAAATTGATATTAAAAAAATGTGGCATAACAAGAGTTTGCCAGTCTTATTTTCTTTCCCATGCACATGTGACCTGGTAATATCATTAATAGCAACCTGCCACTCTCCTTAAAAAAACAACAACAACAACAACATGCAGCTCAGAAACTTAGTGCATCACAACATTCTTAGAAAGAAAGCTGAGAGGCACACAAAGAAGAATGAAGAAAGGTGTTGGATATAACATGGAGAAACAAGAAGTAAGCAGCAAGGATTAATGAACAGAAAAAAGGTTAATGTATTTTTATTTTATTTTATTTATTTATTTATTTATCATTATTATTTTTTTTTTACATATGGCCTGTAGCGCCTGTAGGCTATTTCTTAGGGGCCTGCCAGCGGATGGTCGGCCCGAGCCTGTCATGAGGCAGGCAATTGTTTATAGTGGCGCCATTATTAAGAATAAGAAATGGAACTGGGCAGTCAGTCATATGTGAGTCATATGCTGAGACGCACATTTGACGCGTGACTGCGGGACAATTTCGTGTTCTCCCTCTGTGTGTACAGCTTGGTTTCATTTTTGATGTTCTGGTTTGGGCCACACCTCAGTAGCTCGAATTTTTCTTGGTTGAAATTCATGTTGTTCTGTGTGGCCCATGTGTACACGTTACTGAGGTCTTGTTGCAGGCTGTTCACGTCCTCTGGAGTGCTGATGCTCTGGCTGATGTTGGTGTCGTCAACAAAGGAGATAACGGCTCTGTCTAGGGTGGTGGTTATGTCTCCCAGGTGTACGAGGAAGAGGAGAGGGCCCAACACTGACCCTTGCGGCACTCCAATTTTCACCACACATGCCTCTGACTTTTGGCCATCTATGGATACTGACTGCTTTCTGTGTGTGAGGAAGTCTTGCAGCCAGACTCCCAGCTTGCCTGTTATGCCTAGCTTCCGGAGTTTATGTAAGACGACATCTGCGTTTTGTCCTGTGGCTAGGTTGTTCAGGAGCCAATCGTAGTGGGTTAGCAGCTTGGATAGGCATGATCTTCCTTTCCTAAAGCCGTGTTGACTCTCGCTCAGCAGGTTGTTTGCTTCCAGGTATTCGTGGATCTTGTTCTTCACACATTTCTCCTGGATTTTGATAATATGTGAGGTGAGGGCAACCGGCCTATAGTTCTTTGGAAGGCTTTTATCGCCTCCCTTGCAGATGGGGCATATGAAGGAGTGTTTGAATAGCTCTGGCACTTTTCCTGCATCCAACGAGCACTACCACAGCTTGCGTATGGGATGTGCCATTGTTTCAATACACTCACGGAGCAGGATAGCTGGCACTCCGTCGGGTCCAGCTGCAGAGTTTGCACGTAGTTCTTTATGTCCCCGGTGATTATTAGCACTTCTGGCAGTAGTGTGTGGGCTGGGTTTTCGGCAAAGAATGTGATGGGGTCTTGGACGATGGCGGTGGGTTGTGGTGTACTGAATACCCTTTTGTATTGGTGCATTAACAGCTGACACATTTCTGAGGGGTCATTTGTTAGTTTGCCTTTTTGTGTTTCGAGTGGCCCAATTTTGGATTTTGTTGTGGAGAATTTTTTGCAGTAGCTGTAGAAATACTTGGGGTTTTCTTTGATGTTGCTTACTGCCTTGTTTTCTTCTTCTATTTGCTGTTTTTCATGTGAGGCCTTGATTTCTCGTTCCACCTGTGTTAATCTATTAATGAGGGCGGACTTTCGGTGTGGGTTGTTGGCCGTTTGTAGCTGTCTAGTCAGGGACGCTCTTTTCTCCATTAGAATCCTCCTGTCTCTGGGGATTTTGTTTTAGGAGGCTGTTTTAAACCTTTTTGGTGACACATACTTTTGGCAGACTTCCGTTATTGTTTTAAGGAGTGCCTGGAGCATATGGTTGGGGTCCTCTAAAAATAGAATTAAGAATGATGTGTTGACCAGCATTTATTTCTCTCCGTTTGAGGATTTGTTTCATTGTATCGGCAACGGTTCAGTCGTAGCCCGTCTCGTTACTATTATAGCCTCTCTCAAGGCACCCCCGCGTCGCCTCAACCCTCCACTCTGTCAGTCACACATGCGCACCGGCGGCGTATTGGTGACGGCGGGTGTCATTTCTGTTTTGCGAGATTTACCGCGGAGTGTACGCAGTGCCGTTGCAGTTGGGAGGACGAGGACGATGAGGAGGACGCGTGTGCCCCGTGAGGGAGGGGGAGAAGCCGAGGAGACAAGGTAATGTGACTGGAATTGTGCACTTTGACACCGCCGGCGTGGGGAGGCAAGGGCTGGGTGTGCACGTACAGTCGACAAAAAAAGTATCGAACACTCAATGGTCCACTGGATAGACTTTGAGCGAAACCTATATACATGGTGTTGTGTTGGTTAGGTGGGTGCCAATGAGTAGACTCGAGCCACTGGTACCAACCGAGCCGACACAAAACCATGTCAATAAGATTCGCTCAATTTCTGTTCATTCGACGCAAAGGTGTTCGATACTTTTTCTACCGACTGTACGTCCACTGGTTATGCCGTTCTGTATTACCACTTGTTTGGGGTTTTGGTGAGGTTCGTTCGTAAGATTTACCTCCTAAATAGGGGGACGGCCTTTGCTCAAAGGCGGCCCTGTAAGGGGGGGGAACCGTGCTACTGTTTATTGTCTCCATGGCAAGTGAACACCTATATGGTGGATCGACTTGGATGGATGTCGTATGATTTGAAGAATGGTGTGACGTAGGTGCAGTTTACTTTTTTTATTGTTTACTTATTTATTTTTAACTTTGTTAGGTTTTAGTTCTTAATGTGAGGTGACATGGGATGCGGCGACATTAGCAAGCCTGGCTGGGCAGCTCCTTTACCCAATGAGGGTCCTCCATTGGGGTCGGATGGACCAATGAGAGGCTGTATATAATTTCTAAAGGTGCATAACAGCCAATGGGAAGGCGTGTTTTAGATGCCGTTGATATTATAAGCTGCGCCGGTGTGTGTTACAAGAGGCCTTTCGTTTGCTCTGTAGTTTGACCCCTCCCCGTCTGCCCCCCCCCCCCCCCTTACGGTTTTGGTAGTTTGACCCTCCGCCCGCCCCTCTCTTTCTCGGTAGTTTCACCCCCTCGCCCCTCGCTTGCTCGGTTGTTTGACCCTTCCCCCGCCCGTCGCTTGCTCGGTAGTTTGACTCAAGGTAAAGGTTTGACTCCCGCCCGTCGCTTGCTCGGTAGTTTGACTCAAGGTAAAGGTTTGACTCCCGCCCGTCGCTTGCTCGGTAGTTTGACTCAAGGTAAAGGTTTGACTCCCGCCCGTCGCTTGCTCGGTAGTTTGACTCCCGCCCGTCGCTTGCTCGGTAGTTTGACTCCCGCCCGTCGCTTGCTCGGTAGTTTGACTCCCGCCCGTCGCTTGCTCGGTAGTCTGACTCCCACCCGTCGCTTGCTCGGTAGTTTGACTCAAGGTAAAGGTTTGACTCCCGCCCGTCGCTTGCTCGGTAGTCTGACTCCCGCCCGTCGCTTGCTCGGTAGTCTGACTCAAGGTAAAGGTTTGACTCTCGCCCGTCGCTTGCTCGGTAGTCTGACTCCCGCCCGTCGCTTGCTCGGTAGTTTGACTCCCGCCCGTCGCTTGCTCGGTAGTTTGACTCCCGCCCGTCGCTTGCTCGGTAGTTTGACTCCCGCCCGTCGCTTGCTCGGTAGTTTGACTCCCGCCCGTCGCTTGCTCGGTAGTTTGACTCCCGCCCGTTGCTTGCTCGGTAGTTTGACTCCCCGTCGCTTGCTCGGTAGTTTGACTCCGCCCGTCGCTTGCTCGGTAGTCTGACGGTTTGACTCCCGCCCGTCGCTTGCTCGGTAGTCTGACTCCCGCCCGTCGCTTGCTCGGTAGTTTGACTCCCGCCCGTCGCTTGCTCGGTAGTTTGACTCAAGGTAAAGGTTTGACTCCTGCCCGTCGCTTGCTCGGTAGTTTGACTAAGGTAAAGGTTTGACTCGCCCGTCGCTTGCTCGGTAGTTTGACTCAAGGTAAAGGTTTGACTCCGCCCGTCGCTTGCTCGGTAGTTTGACTCCGCCCGTCGCTTGCTCGGTAGTTTGACTCCGCCCGTCGCTTGCTCGGTAGTTTGACCCGCCCGTCGCTTGCTCGGTAGTCTGACTCACCCGTCGCTTGCTCGGTAGTTTGACGGTTTGACTCCGCCCGTCGCTTGCTCGGTAGTCTGACTCCGCCCGTCGCTTGCTCGGTAGTCTGACTCAAGGTAAAGGTTTGACTCGCCCGTCGCTTGCTCGGTAGTCTGACTCGCCCGTCGCTTGCTCGGTAGTTTGACTCCCACCCGTCGCTTGCTCGGTAGTTTGACTCCCGCCCGTCGCTTGCTCGGTAGTTTGACTCCCGCCCGTCGCTTGCTCGGTAGTTTGACTCCCGCCCGTCGCTTGCTCGGTAGTATGACTCCCGCCCGTTGCTTGCTCGGTAGTTTGACTCCCGCCCGTCGCTTGCTCGGTAGTTTGACTCCCGCCCGTCGCTTGCTCGGTAGTCTGACACCCGCCCGTGGCTTGCTCGGTAGTTTGACTCCGCCCGTCGCTTGCTCGGTAGTTTGACTCCGCCCGTCGCTTGCTCGGTAGTTTGACTCCGCCCGTCGCTTGCTCGGTAGTTTGACTCCGCCCGTCGCTTGCTCGGTAGTTTGACTCGCCCGTTGCTTGCTCGGTAGTTTGACTCCGCCCGTTGCTTGCTCGGTAGTTTGACTCCCGCCCGTCGCTTGCTCGGTAGTCTGACTCCCGTCGCTTGCTCGGTAGTTTGACTCCCGCCCGTCGCTTGCTCGGTAGTCTGACTCCCGCCCGTCGCTTGCTCGGTAGTTTGACTCCCGCCCGTCGCTTGCTCGGTAGTCTGACTCCCGCCCGTCGCTTGCTCGGTAGTTTGACTCCCGCCCGTCGCTTGCTCGGTAGTCTGACTCCGCCCGTTGCTTGCTCGGTAGTTTGACTCCCGCCCGTCGCTTGCTCGGTAGTCTGACTCCGCCGTCGCTTGCTCGGTAGTTTGACTCCCGTCGCTTGCTCGGTAGTTTGACTCCCGCCCGTCGCTTGCTCGGTAGTTTGACTCCCGCCCGTTGCTTGCTCCGTCGCTTGCTCGGTAGTTTGACTCCCGCCCGTCGCTTGCTCGGTAGTTTGACTCCCGCCCGTCGCTTGCTCGGTAGTTTGACTCCCACCCGTCGCTTGCTCGGTAGTTTGACTCCCGCCCGTCGCTTGCTCGGTAGTTTGACTCCCACCCGTCGCTTGCTCGGTAGTTTGACTCCCACCCGTCGCTTGCTCGGTAGTTTGACTCCCGCCCGTCGCTTGCGCGGGAGTTTGGCTCCCGTCGCTTGCTCGGTAGTTTGACTCCGCCCGTCGCTTGCTCGGTAGTTTGACTCCACCCGTCGCTTGCTCGGTAGTTTGACTCCCGTCTCTTGCTCGGTAGTTTGACTCCCGCCCGTCGCTTGCTCGGTAGTTTGACTCCCGCCCGTCGCTTGCTCGGTAGTTTGACTCCCACCCGTCGCTTGCTCGGTAGTTTGACTCCCGCCCGTCGCTTGCTCGGTAGTTTGACTCCCGCCCGTCGCTTGCTCGGTAGTTTGACTCCCACCCGTCGCTTGCTCGGTAGTTTGACTCCCGCCCGTCGCTTGCTCGGTAGTTTGACTCCCACCCGTCGCTTGCTCGGTAGTTCATCCCCCTTCGCTTGTTGGTTGGTAAAGATTAAGAAAAGTTGGTAAGGAGACATGGGGGGGGGGGGGTGCTAGTGGGGAGTGAGGACTTAGCTAGAAGGAGGGTGGATGGGAGAGGTGGAGGGACGGGGTGGCGAGAGGGGGTGGCTGAGATAGAAGTCTACTGGCGCTTTAGGGAGGACTTCACACACACACACACACACACACACATCGCTCCAGTACTCAGTCGTAAAGCTTCTTGTGTGCAGTCCCTTGTGGCTGGCCCCTAGAATTGTACCTTTTTTTTCATCTCATTGTACTAACTTTAATATGTAGTGCCTGGGAGTAGGGATGGCATGCTCCTACCTTCTCCTTTGTTGTGTGATGAAATCAGACACTTGCGTCTGCAACAATAAACTTAACAATCAGCTTTGGGCTGCCGTGCTTCACGGTCTGGCACGCGGAGGCTCGAGACCCGCTCAGGCCGGGATTTTTCCACTAACAAGAAGCGGTTACTGTTTCCCCTTGAGCAAGGGGGATGGAGTGTGTGGGGTGTGAAGGTCTCGGCAGTACCCAGAGATCGACTAATGAGGAGGGTAGCCTATTTGCTGGCGATGACAAGTCCAGCTCGTGATCAGGCCGTGGGTGAATTTCTCTCTCTCTCTCTCTCTCTCTCTCTCTCTCACACACACACACACACACACACACACACACACACACACAACTTTAAGGATGGTTTGTAGCTGACAAATAGCTCGGAAAGGCTTAACAACCACTAATTTAAACTTGTTTTCTGTGTCTTTCGTCACTGTGGTTGGAAAGGAAAACCCAGCCTCTATCAGAAATTTTATTGGTCTAAACAATAACACGTCTCACTGGATCGTCTCTGCTAGATGTCGGGGAACAACTTTATATTGGAGAACCCGCGACACTCGTGTTCACCTCCACTAGAAAAGCAAAAAGAATACTCTCTGGCGCATAGTTTTCTTCCTAAGCGGAGATGGTTACTTACTGAGTACCGATATTGTGCAGCCTCTACGACTGTTTCAGGGGAGGATAAACCACAGGAGAGAGAGAGAGAGAGAGAGAGAGAGAGAGAGAGAGAGAGAGAGAGAGAGAGAGAGAGAGAGAGAGAGAGAGAGAGTGGGGGGAAGGGCAAGACAAGCTTTCGTTCATCTTACCGTATGGTCAACATTGTATTTACAGCATTATTTAATTTTATTTGTAGTTTAAGTTAAAGCTGCATCCATTCTAAACTTTTCGAGAAAACTCTGAAAAAAATACGGACTTAATATGCGGACCTGCGCGAGGGTAATCTAACTAGTGCAAGGAAAACTGAAGTGAATGTTCAATTCCTCGCCAGCCTGACCGTTGTCGCAATGAGGGACTCCATCGCCAGGAGCCGAGCCCCGCTGCCCTGCACTATAAATAACATGGAAGATTTGTGGAAGTTTCATGGAAGAACACGATTTCGTATTAAAAAAATATAATCAATAGAAAAAGTTCCAGCATAAAATATATTATAATATCACAGGCTGTCGAATTTTGCTCCTAGATGTTTGTTGATCCTGGCTGTTGTTGTTGACGCGTCCCAGAACTTTGCTGCTGGCCTGGTACTCTATGGCGCCCTCACTCGGCTCATGAAACTCAGTCTTCTCCAAAGTAACGCTGGTATGGCTACTCGCCCAAGTGACACAACTAAACGAGTATTGATGTAAACGAAATCTAATCGTGTTTAAAAGTTTGAGTTGCTTAAATAAAAGAAACAAGCTGTCCTCCTCCCCTCCATCATTTTCCTCTAGTCAGGCAGTCAGGCAGTCAGCCAGCCAGATGCATTTTTAGATTTATCAGGCTGCCGCTGGGAAGCTGGAGCCTCTGGGCCGAGGACGATCGTTTTGTACTTGTTGAGTGGGTGAGCTCCCTGACTGGTGGCTGCTGCTGCTGCTGCTGCTCATCGTGGGGCCTACTGGTGTGACTCTCTCTCTCTCTCTCTCTCTCTCTCTCTCTCTCTCTCTCTCTCTCTCTCTCTCTCACACACACACACACACACACACGTACGCATGCATGCATGCAGGGACGCTCGCACGCAGGTATTCACGCACGCACGTACGTACACACTCACGCAGGCACGTACACACTCACGCAAGTACGCACGCACGCAAGTACGCACGCGCGTGCACGCGTAATGCTGTGGTTAGCACGCTCACTTCACACCAGTGAGGTCCCGTTCCGGGTTTGATTCCCTGGCGGAGTTGAGAGGAACTCTTTAATTCGTGCTCCACGTTTGCCCCACCGTGAATGAGCACGGGGAGCCAGTTGATGAGTGTTCCCCGCTGCCCGGCTGTCTTCTGGTGTGATTTGATGTTACTATTGTACCCAGAGATCCGTCACCAGAGTTCAAAGTTCTTTCGGGAAGGATACTGGCATTGGATCGCGATTCTAGCACATGTTCGGACAGCACACACACACACACACACAGACGGAGCTTCGTAGTGAAGTAGCAAGTATGCTCGCCTCAGAAATGTGAGATCGCGGGTTCGATTCCCAGGTGGAGTGGAGACGGATGGTCTCTCTCTCTCTCTCTCTCTCATGTCTTCGGAAGGAGGAGGAGGAGGAGGAGGGGTTTAGTAACACAAAAACTAAGGTAACTCAGGCCCTGGGTGTACACTATGACGGGGTCGCGGGCCGTGGCGCCCCACTAATTAATGCACAAACACTTGCATACAGACAGTGATGCCTTAGAAATTAGTTTATTGCAGACCTACGGACTGACCCACCACGCCCACAAGCTAGGCGCCTCACCTCCCGGAAGGGTGCAACAGGACGCAGCCACAGGTGACTTGTGGCTCAGAGTTGAGTTGGTATTTACAAGGAAAGCTACTGATTGCTAGCCTTCAGGTGCAGTATGGTAGCTGCTTCATGACCAAAGAACGGTGATGTGCGTGTACTTGTGCGTGTGTGTGTATGTCTGCTTGTAGGTATTTATGTATATATGTATATTGTATATACATTATTTATACGGAAGCAGTCTATTTGTAACTTGAAAATCAAATTTGAAACTTTTAGGAAACTTAGATATAGTGATCATCTGTCTCTTGCATTTGTAAGTAAGCTAACTTTTGGACCTGATGCGTCAGCTGGGACAAGGCTCTGAGCACAGCTGCCGCCGCCTGCCCCGCCCGCTGCACTACTCGCGCTACACCTACTGCACTCCCGCTATACACAGACACAGATATATCGCTTCTTGTTAACATTTATGAAACATTGAGAGGATTTTAAAAGTATTTAACAATCACTTTAACACATTTTGGCAACCAGCTGTAATTAACTGTTATTAATAACAATCAAACAAACAATAAGAGGCACTTTTAACTTAGGGATTCATGTGTGGTGGCGGCGAGCCGGCGTGAGGCAGCTCTGCCCCCCCCCCCCCCCCCCGGCGCCTCCATCACGGCAGGAGTGACCTGGGCTTCTCACTCCTCGAGGCCCCGACATGACCTTGCCATGCCTGTATAACCTTGGACCTCGTTACTCGAGTTTTTGTCCGTTTCTTGTGCCCCTCATTATACAATGATTATGTGCGTTAAGGACGTCTCGGTGCTCCGCCGCCGAGGCTGTGTTGCTTGAGGAGAGTGTTGGCGTTACGGTGACGGGGTAAGGCCACCAGAACACTCGCTGAACTTCTGGAGTCTTCTTGTAACTTCTACCAAGTGAATAAATTAGTAATTTTCAGCATTAAATCTGTGTTCTAGGATCAGTAGCTCAGAATCGATGGATATTGCGGTTGTTGGTGCGTTGACTTTGTTTTTAAGATTTTTGATAATGATGAGCAGCCTCTTCACTTAACGGCACCATTTCAGCCTGCCCGCCACACACGCCATTATTTACAATCCACTGAGCGTTCTCTTCAACCATTTTTTCATGCCCAATTAACCAATTTTCCCTTTCATTTTTCCCCAATTTGATTGAATTGTGGAATGTGATCCCAGATGGGATTGATTCCCATGTTGACATGATAAGTTTAAAGGAAAAATCAACACCCACCTTTTAACTCAATTGGTATTATTTTTGTTCTTCCCCTTTTTTATTCTTTTTTCCTTAGCCTACTGACATTTTTTTTCATATCCATGTCTGCTCATGGAAGGAGCTGTGTTGGGTGTCTTTAATTTTCCTTCGATGGCCTTTCATGGATTTCAATGATAACAGTGATAATAATTGTTTTATATGAATATTGCGAGAACAATGGTTTATTACCAGGTAAAAATGAATCCAATTTCTTAGAAATTAAGGCTTATATTATAATCTTTCAATTAACTGAATAACAGGTGATCACAGCTCCGAATAACTTTTATAAACTAAGGAATTTGTTAGATACCTACTTGACATTGTGTAATAATTCCCCCAAAGAAATTTTGGAGGACATATTTTGAGTGGTTGAAAGAGGGCTGCTGCAGATCTTATGGCAGTGTAGTGGCGGCGATGTTGTATTCAGTGATATTTTAATGTTAAATGCATCGAACAATGGTGAGGATCCTCGTTGTCCCATCATTGACCGACACAGGGTTGGTGTCTGATTCCGTGGAGGCCGCGGAGCAGGGGTGGTAGCAAGGCTGCCTTCGCGCCCACCATCACGCTTTTCCCACCCACATTGTGGTATCCTTGACTCTTGCCTGGGTGCACGGCACTGAGCATTCACCCACAATGTGATACTGAAGTGTGGCCATGCACATTATAATTGCACCCTCGCTGCTGGTGACAAACCCCTGGCCCACAGGTAGCCGGGCCCTTCCTTCCATGTGTACGCGCTACCTGAACGTGCCTGTTCCTAATACTGATCTTTACCCGTGTATGTCGTCGCCGCTTGGAAAGTATTGTGCATATAGGTCTACCAGAACTATAGAAATTTCAAAATTATATGCAATATTTGACACATCTAGAGGGGCGAAAAAAAGGTGGCGATAATTTTGATGATCCCCACGGTGGGAGTGGCCGATTGACGAAGGCGTGTGCTGGGCAGGCGTTGTCTAGGAACAGATCCTGACCTCCTCGCGAGGGTGGCAACTCATGAAAATCGGAGATCAGGGAGGAAAGCCAACCAAGGAACAAAGCCTAGAGCTTTGCCTGAGTATTATGCAATTATAGTTGAACAAGCTTGGGAAAGGCTCGCACGGGAAGTGGACTGTGTTGCAACCAAACCTCATTCTCGCCAACCACCTGTCGACGATTTCCTACTCGCTTCTATTTCCACAGATAAGATTCCTTTCTCTAGTATGGCGGCCTCGTGGGGTGACTGACGAGAGCCCATCAGGTGTTGCGGCCTCGTCACCCTGCAGAGTCTAGACGCTTTCCTGGGGCGGCCCGCCTATGGGGCAGCAGAGGCCTTCACTGCCGTCCTCGTGGATGCAGAACAGCTTCCGCTCCACTTGTGACACCTGGGAGAAGGACCGGAGATGAGTGTTACTCTGACACAACCATGATTCGTGTGTGTGTGCGTGTGTGTGTGTGTGTGTGTGTGTGTGTGTGTGTGTGTGTGTGTGTGTGTGTGAGAGAGAGAGAGAGAGAGAGAGAGAGAGAGAGAGAGAGAGAGAGAGAGAGAGAGAGAGAGAGAGAGAGAGAGAGAGAGAGAGAGAGAGAGAGAGAGAGATGCACTTCGTTTTGAACTTCGTATCTGAGGTGTGTGTGTGTGTGTGTGTGTGTGTGTGTGTTAGAGAGAGAGAGAGAGAGAGAGAGAGAGAGAGAGAGAGAGAGAGAGAGAGAGAGAGAGAGAGAGAGAGAGAGAGAGAGAGAGAGAGAGACGTACTTTGTGGGGCACGACGGCGTAGTATTCCCTCAGCTCTTCAGCGGGGAACCACGCCGGCTCTTCGTCCTGTATCACGTGTATGCCGCAACACCTGAAACATAACACTGTCGTTAGTACTCCTTACTACTCTTCCTTTACCTGTCTTCTCTGGTCGTACTCCCTTCACCGGGCTCACCGTGTCACGTCTTTTACTAAGTTTTTCTTCCCACCCCTTCTACAGTCACCCTCCGCCCTTCTGTAACCCTTCACCCATCTTGCTATGCCATCCTTTCCTTACCAGTGGATCTCCGTTACCTTTCTTTCATCAGTTGGTCACTACAGCTCTGTGGTCACTACGTATACCATGCTTACCGTCCTCGCCCAGTGCCTCGCGTCCTGTTATTACCCATCTTGCTATGCTATCCTTTCCTTACCAGTGGATCTCCGTTACCTTTCTTTCATCAGTTGGTCAATACAGCTCTGGTCACTATACCATGCTTACTGCCCTCGCCCAGTGCCTCGCGTCCTGTTATTACCCATCTTTCCCTTGGCTCAACCTGCTATCCTCTCTACAGTAGTTTTCACACCTCCATCACTTCCACCATCCTTACCCCGAACGCCCTTCTTCATCCCCTGTCTTCCTTTCCTGTTTCTCCATTTGTCTGTCATTACCGCTTTTGGCCTGCCTGTCCCTGACCCTGTCCCTTCACCTTTACCTTTCCCACCCCGTCATCTTCTCTTCACAAGACTCACCACCTAACCACTCTCATTTCACCGACTCCACCCACCAGCCTCCATCCATCACCGTCTGTTCCCGGTCCCTACCACTCTACCTCCACTAACCTCTTTTTTTTTTTTAATACAGAGGAGACAGCTCAAGGGCACAAAAAAGGAAACAATGCCCGCTACTCGCTGCTCCCCCAAAAAAGAATCAAAAGAGGTGGCCGAAAGAGGTCATCTTCCACTATCCTCACTCACTTATTTTACTTACTTTTTCCTTCATCCTCACTTATCACTCACTTATCCTCTCGACCTTCTTCTTTTTTTTTTTTTTTTTACATTAGATTAGAGGAAACAGCTCAAGGGCAAAAAAAGGAAACTAATAAAAAAAAAAAAGCCCGCTAGTCACTGTTCCCACAAAAGAGTCACGAGGAGTGGCCGAAAGAGGTCAATTTCGGGAGGAGGGTGTTACGATAACCTCCTCTGACACCATTATTAGCCTTCCTCATCCCTCCTGTTAACCCGGTAGCTGCAGGGATCATGTTTCTCAAAGGCCCCTCTAAGCGAAAAAGATGAGAAAAAATCATCACTCACACAAACCATTTCATAATATATATCAACGCATTTGTGATCAGTTTATGCATCATCTATTTTTTAGGGTTTATATCATGGCAAAAATTTAGCCCGTCGCTGCTACACGGTAAAGCCACACATTTGGCCCGTCGCTGCTACCGGGTAAGTTCCTCTGTCTTAGCCCGCCCTTTTTACCTTCACCACGCCAGCTATACTTTCACTACCAACTTTCCCTCCTCCAGTTCCTTATTACTGTCATTTCATCCCCACCCCCCAACCCATCACATCCTCAGCTGGGTTCTTGTTACGGCTTCATCACAACCCCGCTCTCCTCCGTGCATCCTTAGCTAGTAACTTCACTATTCTAACCCTCCAAAATACCTTTGTTTTGTGTGTGTGTTTCTTCCTCCTCGTACCCCGCCAAACTCCTAACCTCTTCATCCATATTACGGCAACGTCACCTTTCGACCCACCAACTCCCCCTCTGCATCTCTGTTACCGTAACCTTTCCCGACCAGCGTTCCGACCTTCCCTCTGCATCATATCGTGGTAACTCCTCATCTTTCCAACGCCGCCAACCTCACCCTTATACCCTTATCTTGGTAATCTTACTGATCAGATTAACCCCAGTACGTCATTCACCACTCATTTTTTCATATTAAACAACAAAGTAGTCAGTCAAAGGCAAAAAGAAAAAAAAACTAACGGAAGAAAGCCCCTACAAGCACAGCTCCTCAAAAGTGACCAGTGTATATAAGATCCAAATTGAATACAGAAAAAAAAGAAAAAATGGAAAGGTGTCTTGACACTCCTCTCTGAAACATGTTTTAGTTATATGAGGGAGGAAACAGATGAAGGAAGGCTATTCCAGAGTTTACCAGCGAAAACGGATAAAAAATGAAGATGCGGATTAAAACTTGCATAAGCGATTTATACAGCAATGAGTGTTGGTTAGAGTAGAAAGTATTGTGTAGTGGGGCCACAGGAGTGGTGGGGATAGGCTCCTTTCACACGGCGTGAGAGAGGCCCGCGTCCGCGCTTATGAGCGGACCCGCGTAAACTTAGGACTGATGTTTTCTATGGAACCTTTCTCTGGCTTTCATTCCACCTTCCAATCTTTCTCCTGCCTCCTCACACCTTCGTGCGGGTGGTGAGCAGTTTTCACCCGCACCGTCAGAAAGGATACACGGCGAGTGCCGCGTCCGCGTTACAAGCGCGGACGCGGGCCTCACCCGCAGGTGTGAAAGGGGCCGTATGGGATTAGCAAGTTCAGAAGAGCAGTTACCATGATAATAGCTTTAGAGAAAAGAAAGAAGTGCAACACTACGGCGGAACTCATCAAGAGGTAAAAGAAAATCAATGAGAAGAAGGAAGCTGATAATCCAATAAATCTTTGACTCTATTCTGTCCAAAGAGCTGCATGTGTCTGATACAAGAGATGCATACCCCATGACTGGCATACTTGTGTTACTCTCACCTCAAACGCCCATACTCTGCCCCTCTCTCCCGCCCCTCATTTCTTCTCTCCCTTACCCTCACCACCCCACACATTCCCTTCCCTCCTTTCATCTTCTCGATATAATTTTTAATTCTCTTTTCCTATTCTTCCTGTTATTGCTTCTTTCCTTGTAATTGGGTAACTATCTAATCAAAGGTGGAAGATGAGTTCAGTCTCCTTCCTTCGCCCTGTCAACTTCCATTTTCGTTCCTTCCTTCCTTCCTTCCCTCGTTGTTGCTTTCCTTCCTTCCTTCCCTCGTTCTTTCCTTCGTCCTGTCATCTTTCTCCTTCCTCCCTTCCTCCTGTCACCTTCCCCCCTTTATTCCTTTCTTCCTCTGTCGCCTTCCTTCGGCCTTCGTCCTGCCATCCTTGATCCAACAAAAACGGTCTCCGGCGCCTTCACTGTAATTTCGATTGATTTCAATTGATCCCGTCTGGAATTTTAAGAGACTCATCTTGCTATCCACCCTCCTCGCCTCGTGGGGCTGGGGAGCGTTAGGGGGCCCAAGGCCTTCCTGGCGAGCGTCGCAGGGCTCAGGGCTCCGGCAGGGCGCCTCGGCTCCCCCGGAGCGTCCACGGAGGTGTCGGAGATCCCGAGGGTCCGGGGGTTGGGGGGGCGTGAAGTGGCAGCAAGACATGCAGTTATTGACCTCTTATTAGCCAGACGACGCGTTAATGACACGTTCCAATGGAAGGTTCGACGCATGGGGAGGTACAATTCCCCTATGTAAGGCAAGTGTCATGCCAACTACGATAAAAAACGAAAAATCCAAAAAAAAATACAAAAACAAAAAATCTAAAAAAAATTGTCTTGTTTTGCTTTGTTTAAAGCGTCTTGTATGTTGGTATGGCGGGTCTTCTCTGGGGAGATGGAGACTAACGCGTTCCAACATACAAAACCAGGAAAAGACGACATGGAAACACCGAGAGAAGGAAGGGAAAGAAGGGAACACCAGAAGAAGGAAAATGCAGAGAAGTAACATTAGAAGAAGGAATATGAAGTAACACAAGATGAAGGAATTTGAAAAGAGTAACACAGAAGAAGGTACTGAAAAGAGTAACACAGAAGAAGGTATTGAAAAGAGTAACACAGAAGAAGGTATTGAAAAGAGTTACACAGAAGAAGATATTGAAAAGAGTAACACAAGAAGAAGGTATTGAAAAGAGTAACACAGAAGAAGGTATTGAAAAGAGTAACACAGAAGAAGATATTGAAAAGAGTAACACAGAAGAAGGTATTGAAAAGAGTTACACAGAAGAAGGTATTGAAAAGAGTTACACAGAAGAAGATATTGAAAAGAGTAACACAGAAGAAGGTATTGAAAAGAGTAACACAGAAGAAGGTATTGAAAAGAGTTACACAGAAGAAGATATTGAAAAGAGTAACACAGAAGAAGGTATTGAAAAGAGTAACACAGAAGAAGGTATTGAAAAGAGTTACACAGAAGAAGGTATTGAAAAGAGTTACACAGAAGAAGATATTGAAAAGAGTAACACAGAAGAAGGTATTGAAAAGAGTAACACAGAAGAAGGTATTGAAAAGAGTTACACAGAAGAAGGTATTGAAAAGAGTAACACAGAAGAAGGTATTGAAAAGAGTTACACAGAAGAAGGTATTGAAAAGAGTTACACAGAAGAAGATATTGAAAAGAGTAACACAGAAGAAGGTATTGAAAAGAGTAACACAGAAGAAGGTATTGAAAAGAGTTACACAGAAGAAGGTATTGAAAAGAGTAACACAGAAGAAGGTATTGAAAAGAGTAACACAGAAGAAGGTATTGAAAAGAGTAACACAGAAGAAGGTATTGAAAAGAGTTACACAGAAGAAGGAATCTGAAAAGAGTTACACAAGAAGACGGAATTTGAAGAGAAATAACACAAGAAGAAGAAATGTGAAGTAACACCAGAAGGAAAATCCAGAGAAGTAACACAAGAAAAATGAAAATGGAAATGAAAAGAATCATCCACCTTTCGGCCCAAAGCAACATCACAAAATTATGGGCGAGTCTCTTCTGGGAGGAAAGCGGCTCGTTCAGACCCAGGAACACCAGAAAGGATGATAGAAACGTCAAGAAAAGGAAAACAAAAAAGTCATCCACCTTTCGGCCCCTGGGGCCGCAGGGTGGGTGACGGGTGAGTCTTCTGGGGAGGAGGAGGCTAACCCACACAGTCAAGATAGAGGATAGAGAAAGGAAATGAAATCATCGAGAAAAGAAAATTAAATTACAATATCAAGAAAATAACTAAAAAGTCATCCAGCTTTCGGCCCCTGGGGCCGCAGGGCGGGTGACGGGTGAGTCTTCTGGGGAGGAGGAGGCTCATCCACACCCAGCAACACCAACAGAAAGAAAAGAAAAGAAAACATCAAGAGAAAAGAAAAGAAAACATCAAGAGAAAAGAAAAGAAAACATCAAGAGAAAAGAAAAGAAAAGGAAAGGAAAAGAAAAAAACAAAGTAAACAAAGCAAAACAAGACAAAACAAAAACAAAACAAAATAAAACAAATTAAAACAACATAATAAAAAAATAAATCAACAACCCTATAACAAACAATATAATTTAGCTACTGGGACTGCTTAAACGTTCGAGATCAGCTTGGAAGTGTTCTTTATCTGTTGTCGTAGTGACTGCTGGCTATGTTTGTGTCGTCGGCAAATTTCGATATTTTACACGATAGCCGCTCGTCAATGTCATTTACGTACACTAAAAACAGAACAGGTCCAAACACCGACCCCTGTGGAACACCGCTTTTGACATCTCGCCAGTCAGATGATATACCATTCATAACAACTCTCTGTTTATGGTCGGTAAGCCAGTCTTTGAGCCACTTGTGCATATTACCAGTTATTTCGTGAGCTTGCAATTTACTAAGGAGGCGGTTGTGAGGGACTTTGTCAAATGCTTTCTGAAAGTCCAAATATACGATGTCTACTGATTGACTTTCATCGCATACATTAAAGATGTAGTTGAAGAAATCGAGAAGGTTAGTCAAACAGGAACGTTTGTTTCGAAAACCATGTTGCGAATCCTTAATTAGTCTGTCATCTTAAAAAAAGAAACTTTACCATTTTTCCACGAATGATCGTCTCCAAAATTTTGCACACGATTCACGTTAGACTGATCGGTCGATAATTACCTGGTTGGGACTTGTCGCCTTTTTTAAAAATAGGAGTTGCGTTAGCGAGTTTCCATTCTAGAGGTACATTTCCTGTATTTGGTGACTTTGAGAATATGCTCAAGAGGGGAGGGGGAGGGGCTCAAGGAGGAGGAGGAGGAGAAGGAGGAGGAGGAGGAGGTGGAGGAGGATGTGGAGGTGGAGGAGGAGGAGGTGGTAAGTTTATTCTCTTTTCAGTCCTCTTATAACGCTGCCACGAGGTCTGTTTTTTTTAAAGGAGGAGGAGGAGGAGGAAACATGGAAAAACATGGAAATGCAGGCAACAGAAAGCCTATTGGCTCATTACGAAGTTGCCCGCTTCGGTGATTTAATCTGCTCGACAGCCACTTGAGGCAGATGAAAGCACCTCGACATTGAGGAAGATACACTAAGCCAAGAATAAAAGAAAAAAAAGTAGAGGTCGGGGTAGCAGCATGAGCCTCGACCCCTGTCAGTGACGAATGCAGAGGAAAACCTTCGGAACCCCTACATGTCGAAGGAAGGAGGGTACCTATCCCCTATTCTTGTTTTGGGGGGTGGCCGGGTGGTGCGGAAGCCCGGGATCAACCTTCGGAGGGCTCTGCGTGTGGGCTCCTGGACTTGAAGGTTCTTGGTACCAGAGAACAGAGCTGCTCCACTGGACTTGATATAGCAATGCTGAAGGGGTAGCTAAGGAGGTGCAGGGTTGTCCGGAGTGCTCAGTGTTTTGGAACTGATCATAGGCTTGCTGTTGCAGCACTCAAGCTTCATATCAAGTCGAGAAAAATATCAAGATGTAACAATGCTGTGTTTCATATTGTGAGATGGAACACTGATTGATTGATTGAGCCGTTTGTCACTCAAGCCTATCACTTCACCCACACTCTCTCTCTCTCTCTCTCTCTCTCTCTCTCTCTCTCTCTCTCTCTCTCTCTCTCTCTCTCTCTCTCTCTCTCTCTCTCTCTCTCTCTCTCTCTCTCTCTCTCTCTCTCTCTCTCTCTCTCATACGTGGTTCAGTTAGCCAATCTTTCCCTTGGCCTGCTGTGTTACCTGGTGAAGGCGATGAGCGGGATCCAGAGGGCGGAGATGAGCACCAGCACCGCCACCACCGCCCACGCCCAGTCCGGCCACTGCTCGAACACGATCTTGCCCTCGCTGGCGTCCCAGGCCATGTAGCCCGAGCCGCTCCTCACCTGTGGGGCGAGGGGAGGGGGGGGTGAACTGAGGCTCGCTGATGTTGTTGTTGTTGTTGTGGTGGTGGTGGTGGTGGTGGTTGTAGTTGAGTTGGTAATGGGGATGGAGATCTTTCTGTTTCTGGGGTGGTGATTATGGTGGTGGTGGTGGTAGTAGTTGTGGTATAATGGGGGGGTGGTTTGTGCTGGGGTGGTGATTGTAGTGGTGGTGGTGGTGAGGGGGGATAATGGTGGGGGTGGTGCTTTGTGCTGGGGTGGTGATTGTGGTGATGGTGGTGGTGAGGGGGGATAATGGTGGGGGTGGTGCTTTGTGCTAGGGTGGTGATTGTGGTGGTGGTGGGGGTGAGGGGGGGATAATGGAGGGGGTGCTGCTTAGTGCTGGGGTGGTGATTGTGGTGGTGGTGGTGGTGAGGGGGGATAATGGAGGGGGTGCTGCTTAGTGCTGAGGTGGTGATTGTGGTGGTGGTGGTGGTGGGTGATAATGGAGGGGGTGCTGCTTAGTGCTGGGGTGGTGATTGTGGTGGTGGTGGTGAGGGGGGATAATGGAGGGGGTGCTGCTTAGTGCTGGGGTGGTGATTGTGGTGGTGGTGGTGGTTTAATAGAGGGGGTGCTGCTTTGTGCTGGGGTGGTGATTGTGGTGGTGGTGGTGGTTTAATGGAGGGGGTGCTGCTTTGTGCTGGGGTGGTGAGGGTGTCTGTGAGGGTTGTACTGGGGGTGAGTTTGTTATTTTTGTTGCTATTAGGTTATTGTCATTGTTATTATTATTATTATTATTATTATTATTATTATTATTATTATTGTTGTTATTATTATTGTTGTTGTTGTTTTTGTTGTTGTTGTTGTTGTTGTTGTTTATGTTGTTACTACTCTTGTATTACCACTGTTCTTGCTGCCATTGTCATTTTTATTGCCGTCGTTACTGTAATACTTGTTTTTAATTCCTTTTGCTTTTGTGGCTGTAATGTTTTTTGTAATGCCAGGAGGTTAAGTTAAGTATGGAATGTACGTACACAGAATTACAAAAATAGGTATAAGCATTGTAAGCATCAAGAGCAGCGAGTAGCAGGCTTTTTTTTTATTGTTGTTTCTTTTTTTTTGTGCCCTTGTGCTGTCTCCTTTGCTGTAAAAAAAAAGGTAATTAAGTGTCCCCCATACCCCCTACTCCTCCTCCTCTCCGCTTGGCAAAAAAAAAAGGAACGAAATGCGGAAATCTAACGGTCGGAGGGAGACACACTTAATTACTTACAATACTTATATCTATTTTGTGATTCTATGTACATTCCATACTTAACCTCCTGCCATTAAATTTTGTCATATCGTCACCTTCGTAAGCAAACCGCCTAAGTCAATATTTTCTACTTTACAGGAAATAGGAAAAGAACTGTTATTATCTCATTTGGCTTAATATTTAGGCAGAAATGAAAAGGCCAATTCTAGAACACTCAAGCCCTGAATGACGAAGGCAACTGTACAAAAATGGGCGTCACTTGTTAAAAAATTGATGTAGACAAAAACCTGGAAATCGCTGAAAAATCACTTAGGCGATTATTTTATGAGGGTGACGATATATATATAGAGTGTAAGTGAAACCTTACTGGAAAACTCCGTAGACTTTTGACAAATAGGAAAAAAATGTAATATTCCTCAAGATAAAACAACAATCAATCAAAATGAAGCAAGGGCGGGAGGGTGATGTTAGCTCTATGGAGGCGATGGGTGAACAGGCCAAAGAGGAAGGTTATAGGCGAACGAGAAGTGAAGGGGGAATGGGCAATAAAGGTCCAAGGGGTGAAGGATGGGGCCTGGAAATTAAAGGGAATGAAGGAAGGGAAGGCTGGGAGAGAGGGAAGAAGGAAATGGGACGTGGGCGAGGGGCTGCTTTGGCGTGCTGTTCATACCTGTTGAGGGGAAGTGAGTATGAGGGAGAGTGTGTAGATAGCTGGGTAATTGTAGGAGATGAGGGATGCTATTTGAGTGGGATTATGGAAGCTGGGGGAAAGAGAAGGAAATGGGACGTGGGTGAAGGGTGGCTTTGGCGTGCTTTTAATATCTGTTGAGGGGAAGTGAGTATGAAGGAGAGTGGGTAGACAGCCGGGCAATTGTAGGAGATGAGGGATGCTATTTGAGTGGGACGGTGGAGGCTGGGAGAGAGGGAAGAAGGAGATGGGACGCGGGTGAAGGGTGACTTTGGCGTGCTTTTAATACTTGTTGAGGGGAAGTGAGTATGAAGGAGAGTGGGTAGACAGCTGGGCAATTGTAGGAGATGAGGGATGCTATTTGAGTGTGACGATGGAAGCTGGGAGAAAGAGAAGGAAATGGGACGTGGGTGAAGGGTGGCTTTGGCGTGCTTTTAATATCTGTTGAGGGGAAGTGAGTATGAAGGAGAGTGGGTAGACAGCTGGGCAATTGTGGGAGATGAGGGATGCTATTTGAGTGGGACGGTGGAGGCTGGGAGAGAGGGAAGGTGATGGGACGTGGGTGAAGGGTGGCTTTGGCGTGCTTTTAATATCTGTTGAGGGGAAGTGAGTATGAAGGAGAGTGGGTAGACAGCTGGGCAATTGTGGGAGATGAGGGATGCTATTTGAGTGGGATTATGGAAGCTGGGGGAAAGAGAAGGAAATGGGACGTGGGTGAGGGGTTGCTTTGGTGTGCTTTTCATACCTGTTGAGGGGAAGTGAGTATGAAGGAGAGTGGGTAGACAGCCGGGCAATTGTAGGAGATGATGGATGCTATTTGAGTGGGACGGTGGAGGCTGGGAGAGAGGGAAGAAGGAGATGGGACGCGGGTGAAGGGTGGCTTTGGCGTGCTTTTAATATCTGTTGAGGGGAAGTGAGTATGAGGGAGAGTGGGTAGACAGCTGAGCAATTGTAGGAGATGAGGGATGCTATTTGAGTGTGACGATGGAAGCTGGGAGAAAGAGAAGGAAATGGGACGTGGGTGAGGGGTTGCTTTGGCGTGCTGTTCATATATGTTGAGGGGAAGTGAGTATGAAGGAGAGTGGGTAGATAGCTGAGCAATTGTAGGAGATGAGGGATGCTATTTGAGTGTGACGATGGAAGCTGGGAGAAAGAGAAGGAAATGGGACGTGGGTGAAGGGTGGGTTTGGCGTGCTTTTAATATCTGTTGAGGGGAAGTGAGTATGAAGGAGAGTGGGTAGACAGCCGGGCAATTGTAGGAGATGAGGGATGCTGTTTGAATGGGACGGTGGAGGCTGGGAGAGAGGGAAGAAGGAAATGGGACGTGGGTGAAGGGTGGCTTTGGTGTGTTTGTCATACCTGCTGAGGGAAAGTGAGTATAGGAGAGTGGGTAGATAGCTGGGCAATTGTAGGAGATGAGGGAGTGATGGTGGAAGCAGTTAAGCATAAGGAGGGAAAGAAGCAAGATGAGTATTCGCTGCTAGAGTTCACTTGCTAGATGATAAAGACCGAGTGAACAGGAAAGAGAGTGGGAGAATTGGTTGGAGGTGTTTCGCTCTCTTTATACATTCGGTCTCAACAATATTCCATTTACATTAGTCTCGAAAATGAGCCACTCCCCCCCCCTAATACTTTCCAAACAAGTGTATACCATTTGGCCATTGCGCAAGGGAACTACGCAACTCTGCAATTTAGCCTGCCTGTGACTGGTGGATGCCGGGGGAAAGAATGTTACAGTGGGGGATACTTGGTGAACGGATGTCATATATGATGGATGATGGGAGAAAGGGTGTCATATTTGTGGATGATGGGAGAAAGGATGTCACAGTGGTGGATAATGGGAAGGCATGGGACTGTATTATTTTCGAAGGCAGTGTAAGGATCATACAAGAGGCGCTGTGTGAGTGATTGGGGTGACGGGAAAAGGCAGGGGAGAGGGAGAGGGTATGGAAACAAGGTCGTATGGTGGTTATTAGCTTGCATTACCTGCTTGACGATGGAGGCTATGAGGATGGTAATTTTCGAAGGTAGTGGAAGGATCATACAAGAAACGCTGTGTGAGTGATTGGGGTGACGGGAAAAGGCAGGGGAGAGGGAGAGGGTATGGAAACAAGGTCGTATGGTGGGTATTATCTTGCATTACCTGCTTGACGATGGAGCCTATAAGGATGGTTATTTTCGAAGGTAGTGGAAGGATCATACAAGAAGCGCTGTGTGGGTAAATGGGGTGATGGGGAAAGGCAGGGGAGAGGGAGAGGGGGATGGAAACAAGGTCGTATGGTGGTTATTATCTTGCATTACCTGCTTGACGATGGAGGCTACAAGGATGGTAAGCATGACGGCAGGAGACACATATTTCCAGCAGATGAGGAAGAAACAATTAGGTCTGCTGCCAATCATGAGCTCGATGTCGTCACTGAACCTGAGGGAGGGAGACACGAGAAGAAGTAAAGGTTGATTGGAAAGAGAGAGGCGGCCGTTGTAATTAATAGACGGCTGGGTGAGGGGACGCTAGGACCGGTGCATGAGAAGAGGAAGCATGGTTACGACGAATGGGATCAAAATAGAGGTAATTTGAAAGGGGGAGAAGGAGAGGGAGCTGCAAGAAGGAGATACTTGTTGGAAGGAAGAAAGGAATAAAGGAATGGAGGAAGAGAGGACTCGAATTGAATTTAGAAAAGTATATGAGGAGGAGGCATTAAAGGAGGAATGAAGGAGGATTACAAGAAGGAGATACATGTTAGAAGGAAGAAAGGAATAAAGGAATGGAGGAAGAGAGGACTCGAATTGAATTTAGAAAAGTATATGAGGAGGAGGCATTAAAGAAGGAATGAAGGAGGATTACAAGAAAAGACGCGACATTAGAGTTTATGAAAAATCAGTATGGGAGTAGAATTGAAGGAAGGGAGGGAAAGAAATACAAAGATAGAAAGGTGGAAGACAGAATAAAGGAAGGGAGTTGGATAAAAAAGTGAAGGATGGAAGAAATTAATAAAAGAAACGAAAGACTTGAGGGAAACACAATACTTCTATAAATAAGACCTTCCTGCCTAGTTTCGCAAGTGATTACATTTTCATTTTTTGACAGAACTCATTTTATAGTCACTTGATTCTTGACACTGCTATAGAAGTGCCGCAGCTTACCCCCTCTAGTTAACCCGATAGCAGCGACGGGCCAAATTTGTGGCTTTACCGTGTAGCAGCGACGGGCCAAATTTGTGGCTTTACCGTGTAGCTGCGACAGGACAAATTTGTGGCTTTACCGTGTAGCAGCGACGGGCCAAATTTGTGGCTTTACCGTGTAGCAGCGACGGGCCAATTTTGTGGCTTTACCGTGTAGCTGCGACAGGACAAATTTGTGGCTTTACCATGTAGCTGCGACGGGACAAATTTGTGGCTTTAACGTGTAGCAGCGACGGGACAAATTTGTGGCTTTAACGTGTAGCAGCGACGGGACAAATTTGTGGCTTTAACGTGTAGCAGCGACGGGACAAATTTGTGGCTTTACCGTGTAGCAGCGACGGGACAAATTTGTGGCTTTACCGTGTAGCAGCGACGGGCCAAATTTGTGGCTTTACCGTGTAGCAGCGACGGGACAAATTTGTGGCTTTAACGTGTAGCAGCGACGGGACAAATTTGTGGCTTTACCGTGTAGCTGCGACGGGCCAAATTTGTGGCTTTACCGTGTAGCTGCGACGGGCCAAATTTGTGGCTTTACCGTGTAACGACAGGCCAAATTGTGGCTTTACCGTAGCAGCGACAGGCCAAATTTGTGGCTTTACCGTGTAGCTACGACAGGCCAAATTTGTGGCTTTACCGTGTAGCAACGACGGGCCAAATTGTGGCTTTACCGTGTAGCAGCGACAGGCCAAATTGTGGCTTTACCGTGTAGCTGCGACAGGACAAATTTGTGGCTTTACCGTGTAGCAGCGACGGGCCAAATTTGTGGCTTTACCGTGTATCAGCGACGGGCCAAATTTGTGGCTTTACCGTGTATCAGCGACGGGCCAAATTTGTGGCTTTACCGTGTAGCTGCGACGGGCCAAATTTGTGGCTTTACCGTGTATCAGCGACGGGCCAAATTTGTGGCTTTACCGTGTAGCAGCGACGGGCCAAATTTGTGGCTTTACCGTGTAGCAGCGACGGGCCAAATTTGTGCCATGATATAACCCCCCAAAAAAAGATGATACATAATCTGATCACAAATGCTTTGATATGTATTATGAAATGGTTTGTGTGAGGGGTGATTTTTTCTCGCTTAGAGGGACCATTAAGAAAACAATCCCCGAAGTTCACAGGTTTACCGGATGACCTTTGTACACTCCTTTGAGACGGAACCCTCAGAACCCCTCGACATCTATAAAGGTCCTCTCAGAATAGGTTGGAGGTGTTTCGTTCTTTTTATACACTCGATCTCAACAATATTCCATTTACATTAGTCTCGAAAATGAGCCCCCCCACCCCCCACCCCCCATACGCAGCTTATCCCCTCTAGTTAAACCAATCCCCGAAGTTCACAGGTTTACTGGATGACTTTTGTACACTCCTTTGAGATGGAACCCTCAGAACCCCTTGACATCTATAAAGGTCCTCTCAGAGTCACACCAAACCGTATCTTGCCTCACCTTACCGCTCACCGATGCCAGATTATCGTACTCAGAACATCGTATTTACTAGTTTCTGACCCATGACTATTGCAAAAAACAAAAACAAAAAACCCCCACCAACAACTAACTATTTCAATGATAACTATAAATGAATCTAGTTATCTTGATGGAGGAGACATTTTTTGGGGGTCGGAAATCAGCAAATATAAGCCTGAGTACGACAATCTGGCAACGTTGTCACCGCCCTCCTCTCACTCCCGTACATTCCCAGCCTCTCCCCCTCCCCCTCTCACCTGCGAAGGCCGTAGACGAAGGAGACGGAGACACACTCGAAGAAAGCCACAATCAGGAGCGGGAAGTTGCCGGAGAAGTCGTCGAAGAGGATGAACACGTAGTTTCCTGCCCCGTGAGCGAAGGCCATACTGATCAGGCAACATATCCCGCACACAAGGGCTGAGGAGGGAAGGAGGGAGTGAGTGGATGGGGAATGGAGTGACAGTAAGTGCATGGGGTAGTATGTAACCAAGAAAAAGTTGGAAAGTTTCGTTTAGTCGGCGCAACATCTGTTTTTAATTTTTTTTTAATTTTTACAACAAAGGAGACAGCTCAAGGGCACAATAAAAAGTAAACAATAATAAAAAAAAGCCCGCTACTCGCTGCTCACAAAAAGAATCCAAAGAGGTGGCCGAAAGAAAGGTCATATGCCGGAGAGAGACAGGAGGGGGAAGGAATTATAGGAGAAGGGAACAGACCCCAGGAGACGGGACACAACCCCCGATTAATACCTGGTACCCATTCACTGCTGGGTGGACAGGGGCGTAGGGTATCGGAAAAGCCGCCCAAATTTTTCCACTCCGCCTTGAATCGAACCCGGACTCTCTCGATTGTGAGCCGAGTGTGCTAACCACTGCACCACAAAGCCTCCATGTAAGCAAGAAGGGTAAGGAGATAAGGGAAGAGGGAATGTTGCCGGAGTGATAGTGAGTGGGTGAGGGTGTGAGTGAGTGGGCGGGAAGAGAAGTGAGTGGGCTGTCTGTCTTCTTCTCTTCTAATTCTTTCTTTCGCCTTTCCTTGCCTGCGTACCTATACCTACCTTCTCCTCCTCCTCCTCCTCCTCCTCCTCTTCCTCCGGGGTGTGTGTGCCTCAGGACGCTATTCTCAAACACCTCAGCCTCCCACACCAACTACTTCCACAGGCCGAAAAGTAGATCAGTCAGGTTCTAATGAGTGTTTCTTTGGGTCCAGGGAACAGAGAAAGGGTCAAACTACCACCAGGGTCATAAAACTACTCCCCTGGAAATGCCGAAAACTACTACGAAAGCCTTGTTGAAAGTGTGGGCTTGGGCGATGACATGTTTTAAGAATACGACCCTTATGTTGGTATTATAAGACACTCGCGCCTCACATCAGCTATTTCTAAAGGTCAAAGAGGGGGTCAGTCGGGTTCTAATGAGTGTTTCTTGAGGTTAACGGTACAGCAGAAGGGTCAAACTACCGCCAGGGTCATGAAACTACTCCTGGAAATGCTCACAACTCCTACGAAAGCCTTGTCAAATATGTGTTCTTGGGCCGCGAAATGTCTTTTAATACGACGGTTTCTAAAGGTCAAAGAGGGGGTCAATCGGGTTCTAATAAGTGTTTCTTTAGGTTCACGATACAGAAGAAGGGTCAAACTACCACCAGGGTCATGAAACTACTCCTGGAAATGCTCGCAACTCCTACGAAAGCCTTGTCAAATAGCTGTTCTTGGGCAGCGAAATGTCTGATAATACGACGGTTACAGTATCAACGTTGTCGGGGTTGGGGGGGACGTGGCGGGCATACAAGTGGATCTTATTCTCACACTGCGCATCCCTCAGTTTGCTTGTCCCGTTACCCTTGCTCCTTGCCCACACTTTATCTTATTCCTCCTTGTCCACGACCTCTCCGACTAGTATTTCTGGGTGACTACAAAACCCTCAGCCTTCTTCTCCCGCCTACCTCTCCCTTCATCCCCTCCTCTCTCCCTCTTAACCACTCATTCACTCTTTAACACCTCCTTCCTCCTTGTCCACGACCTCTTCGACTAGTATTTCTGAGTGACTAGAATAACCTCAGCCTTCTTCTCCTGTCTACTTCTCCCTTTATCCCGTCCTCTTTCCCTCTTCTTTTTTATAACATTTTTTTTCTTCGGGTTCTGCTTCTCTTCTCTCTTCCCCTTCCTCTCTTCCTTTCCCAAACTATTGCTTCTTATATATCTTTCTGTACCCCCTCCATTTCTTTCCCTTATTTCTTTTCCTTAGTCTACTTCAGTTTTTTTTTATATTTTCTCTTTCTTCTCTTCCTCCTCCTTCTCTTCTTCCTCTTCTTCTACCTCTTCCTCTCTCTCCTTCTGCTTTGGGTCTAGTTTTTTTTAGCCTCCTCCTCCTCCTCCTCCAACTTTTCACACGTCAGTCACTTATAATTTCTCATATTTCACCCCAATTTCCCTACACGTCACACCCGTCACCTCGCCTTCCACACCTTACAGATTCACGCCTCTGAGCATTGCGGGTTCTCCACTTTTGTGCGCCGTCTGTCCACTCCCTTACCGCATCTTCCCTTTCTTTACCTCATACCTCCCTTTCCTTCCTACCTCCTTTCGTCTTCCGTCTTCTTTTCCTCCATCGTTTCCCTTGTCTTCTCTCTGCCTGTCGTTATCTGTCTCTCCCTCTTTCGTCTTTTTTCTTCTTCTCTCGTGTTATCTCTCTTTCTTGCGTCTTCACCTTTCTATCTTCTCTCTCTCTCTCTCTCTCTCTCTCTCTCTCTCTCTCTCTCTCTCTCTCTCTCTCTCTCTCTCTCTCTCTCTCTCTCTCTCTCTCTCTCTCTCTCTCTCTCTCTCTCTCTCTCTCTCTCTCTCTCTCTCTCTCTCTCTCTCTCTCTCTCTCTCTCTCTCTCTCTCTCTCTCTCTCTCTCTCTCTCTCTCTCTCTCACTCTCTCTCTCTCTCCTCTCTCTCTCTGTCTCTCTCTCTCTCTCTCTCTCTCTCTCTCTCTCTCTCTCTCTCTCTCTCTCTCGTCTTCACCTCTATCTGATCTCTCTCACCACCCTTTATATCTCTCCACACATAGGCCTACTCCCAAGTTCTCTTTTCTCTCTCTTATCCGTCCTCTCTTTCCCTTCATACCGTCTCGTCACCTTTTTATCCCTTTTTTTTCCCTCAGTGTCCTCCCTTTCCACTACATCTTATTCCGCTTCTCCTTTCTTTCTCCTAATCCTCGTTCTCCTCCTCCTCCTCCTCCTCCTCCTAGCCCGTATTGTTTTCCTAATTACCCTATTTTTAACTCTCTCTATCTCTCTTCTTTTATTTCCATTTCTCTTCCACTCCTTATTCGTTTCTCTTCCACTCCTGTTTCATTTCTCTTCCACTCCTCTTTAATTTCTCTTCCACTCCTCTTTAATTTCTCCTCCACTCCTCTTTCATTTCTCTTCCAGTCCTTTTAATTTCTTTACTCCTTTTTAATTTCTCTTCCACTCCTTTTTAATTTCTCTTCCACTCCTTTTTCATTTCTCTTCCACTCCTTTTTCATTTCTCTTCCACTCCTCTTTCATTTCTCTTCCACTCCTTTTTCATTTCTCTTCCACTCCTTTTTCATTTCTCTTCCACTCCTTTTTCATTTCTCTTCCACTCCTTTTTCATTTCTCTTCCACTCCTTTTTCATTTCTCTTCCACTCCTTTTTCATTTCTCTTCCACTCCTTTTTAATTTCTCTTCCACTCCCTTTTAATTTCTCTTCCACTCATTTTTTATTTCTTTACTCCTTTTTAATTTCTCTTCCACTCCTTTTTAATTTCTCTTCCACTCCTTTTTAATTTCTCTTCCACTCATTTTTTATTTCTTTACTCCTTTTTAATTTCTCTTCCACTCCTTTTTAATTTCTCTTCCACTCCTTTTTAATTTCTTTTCCACTCCTTTTTAATTTCTCTTCCACTCCTTTTTAATTTCTCATCCACTCCTCTTTTAATTTCTCTTCCACTCCTTTTTAATTTCTCTTCCACTCCTCTTTTAATTTCTCTTCCACTCCTTTTTAATTTCTCATCCACTCCTCTTTTAATTTCTCTTCCACTCCTTTTTAATTTCTCATCCACTCCTCTTTTAATTTCTCCTCCACTCCTTTTTTAATTTCTCTTCCACTCCTTTTTCATTTTTCTTCCACTCCTTTTTTCTCTTCCACTCCTTTTTAAAATTTCTCTTCCACTCCTTTTTCATTTCTCTTCCACTCCTTTTTTATTTCTCTTCCACTCCTTTTTTATTTCTCTTCCACTCCTTTTTCATTTCTCTTCCACTCCTTTTTTATTTCTCTTCCACTCCTTAAAATTTCTCTTCCACTCCTTTTTAAATTTTCTCTTCCACTCCTTTTTCATTTCTCTTCCACTCCTTTTTTCTCTTCCACTCCTTTTCAAAATTTCTCTTATACTCCTTTTTCATTTCTCTTCCACTCCTTTTTTATTTCTCTTCCACTCCTTAAAATTTCTCTTCCACTCCTTTTTCATTTCTCTTCCACTCCTTTTTTATTTCTCTTCCACTCCTTCTTAAAATTTCTCTTCCACTCCTTTTTTAATTTTCTCTTCCACTCCTTTTTTATTTCTCTTCCACTCCTTTTTTTTATTTCTCTTCCACTCCTTTTTTATTTCTCTTCCACTCCTTTTTTTTTATTTCTCTTCCACTCCTTTTTAAAATTTCTCTTCCACTCCTTTTTAAAATTTCTCTTCCACTCCTTTTTAAAATTTCTCTTCCACTCCTTTTTAAAATTTCTCTTCCAGTCCTTCTTCATTTCTCTTCCACTCCTTTTTCATTTCTCTTCCACTCCTTTTTTTATTTCTCTTCCACTCCTTTTTAAAATTTCTCTTCCACTCCTTTTTAAAATTTCTCTTCCACTCCTTTTTCATTTCTCTTCCACTCCTTTTTCATTTCTCTTCCACTCCTTTTTAAAATTTCTCTTCCACTCCTTTTTCATTTCTCTTCCACTCCTTTTTCATTTCTCTTCCACTCCTTTTTTTATTTCTCTTCCATTCCTTTTTAAAATTTCTCTTCCACTCCTTTTTAAAATTTCTCTTCCACTCCTTTTTAATTTCTCTTCCACTCCTTTTTCATTTCTCTTCCACTCCTTTTTCATTTCTCTTCCACTCCTTTTTTTATTTCTCTTCCACTCCTTTTTCATTTCTCTTCCACTCCTTTTTCATTTCTCTTCCACTACTTTTTTCTTCTCCTTTTCATTCTCTTCCTCCTTTTAATTTCTCTTCCTCCTTTTCATTTCTCTTCCTCCTTTTCATTTCTTTACTCCTTTTTAATTTCTCTTCCACTCCTTTTTAATTTCTCTTCCACTCCTTTTTAATTACTCTTCCGCTCCTTTTTAACTACTCTTCCACTCCTTTTTAGTTACTCTTTCACTCCTTTTTCATTTCTCTTCCACTCCTTTTTCATTTCTCTTCCACTCCTTTTTCATTTCTCTTCCACTCCTTTTTCATTTCTCTTCCACTACTTTTTCATTTCTTTACTCCTTTTTAATTTCTCTTCCACTCCTTTTTAATTTCTCTTCCACTCCTTTTTAATTACTCTTCCGCTCCTTTTTACTTTCTCTTCACTCCCTCTTTCCTCCTTTTCATTTCTCTTCCACTCCTTTTTCATTACTCTTCCACTCCTTTTTCATTTCTCTTCCACTCCTTTTTCATTTCTCTTCCACTCCTTTTCATTTCTCTTCCACTCCTCTTTCATTTCTCTTCCACTCCTTATTAGTTTCTTATCCACTCTTTTTCATTTCTCTTCTACTCCTTTTTCATTTCTCTTCCACTCATTTTTCATTTCTCCTCCTCTCCCATTTCATATCTCTTCTACTTTTTTAATTTCTCTTCCATTCTTTCTCTTACTTCTCTCTCTCTCTCTCTCTCTCTCTCTCTCTCTCTCTCTCTCTCTCTCTCTCTCTCTCTCTCTCTCTCTCTCTCTCTCTCTCTCTCTCTCTCTCTCTCTCTCTCTCTCTCTCTCTCTCTCTCTCTCTCTCTCTCTCTCTCTCTTCGCTACACCTTTTTCATTTCTCTTCCACTCTTCATTCATTTCTCATCCACTCCTTCTCTTTCCTCCCTCTCAGCGCACCCTCTCTCCCTCCCCCTCCTCGCCTCACCTGTCAGAATCTCCTTGCGGATGTTGGGGAACACCTTGAGGTCCACGATGGAGGTGATGACGCCCTCCAGTGTGCCGAACTCCGAGTCAATGCCGAGGGTGAAGAGCATGAGGAAGAAGAGCACGGACCAAAGGGGCGCCCACGGGAACTGGTTGATGGCCTCCGTGAACACGATGAAGGCGAGGCCCGTCCCTGAGGCTGACTGTGGGTGTGGGGTTGGGTGGAGTTAGAGAAGGGTACAATGGAGGAGGGAGGAGTGGGTGGGAGTGTGGAAAGGAAGGGGTCATAAGTAGGGGAAAAAACGATGCAGGGATGGAGCGTGAGAAGAAAATAGGCGAGGGATGGGTGTAGGGATAGGTGTGGTAGATAGAGAAGGGGATGAAAGAGTGGAGGGAGGAGTGGGAGGGAGGCAAATGTAGGGGGTCATACGGTTGGGGGAGAGAGGATGCAGGGGTGAAGTGGAGAAGAGAATAGGCGAGGGATGTGTTGGGAAAGGGAGGAAAGGGATAGAAGGGGTGAAAGAGTGGAGGGAGGAGCGGGAGGGGGGATAATGTAGGGGGTCATACAGTTTGGGGAGAGAGGATGCAAGGGTGAAGTGGGGAGGAGAACAGGCGAGGGATGAATGTAGGGATAGGGGTGGCAGTTAGAGAAGGGGTGAAAGAGTGGAGGTAGGAGTGGGAGGGGGGCAAATGTAAGGGGTCATATGGTTTGGGGAGAGAGGATGCAAGGGTGAAGTGTGGGAAGAGAATAGGCGAGGGAAGAAAGGGATAGAAGGGGGTAACAAGAGGTGAAGGAAGGGTAGTGAGGAAGGGGAGCAGGCAGGGTGTTGTCAAGGGTAGAGAGACAGGAGAACCGAGGAATAGTACGAGTGAGGATGAGGCAGAGTGAGAGGGCCGACCGGGGGAGAGAAGGAAGGAAGGAAGAGGGAATTTAATGGAAGGAAAAGGTTTGCATTAAATGAGGGGGTAAAGGATATTGGGTTAGTTGGGAGGAGCAGGGGGGAGGGGGAGTGGCAGGAGTGTACCAGGGAGGGGAGGCAGAGGGGGTAAGTGGACCAGGAAGGGAAGGGAGGGAAGGGAAGAGGTTGCATTAAGTGAACGAGTAAGGAATGTCGGGGTATTAGTTTGGAGAGAGAAGAGAAGAGGAGAGGAGAGGAGAGGAGAAGAGAAAAGAGGAGAGGAGAGCGAAGAGGAGCCGAGAGGAGTAGAGAGGAGAGGAGAGAAAAGCCGAGGGAAAAGCGAAGAGAAAAGTGAAGAGGAGACGAGAGGAGAGAAAAACGGAGAGAAGAGAGGAGAGGAGAGGAGAGAGGAGAGAGGCAGACATGTGGATTAGAGAAAACCAGGGATTAATAATGATGGGAAATGCGAAGAAAAAATATACGTGAGAGAGAGAGAGAGAGAGAGAGAGATTAATTATTATAGAGATACCATCATGCAGTACCAACCCCATCCAATCTCTAACACGTCCGCTTTAATACTAATATAGATTATTCGACTGCTTATCTTCTACAAACATTGCACAGAAAGAGCAGCGATATGGATTAAAACACAAACGGCAAATATTATAAACCAAACATAGTCTCCATCCCCCGCTAAAAGAAAAGGCTGACCCACCCCACTCCATCGTGTTTTTAGCCGTCTGCCAAATCGATACACAGAGGACGAGACTGATGAATAAGCAAAGGGAGGCAGATGAATGAGGACTGGCTAAAGGAATCAATGGCCGTCCCTTTTACACTTTTAACGTTTCCTGAAGGTCATGTCTCCCCACACAAGGCAAGATGGAGGAGTCAGGAACACCACGGAGATGGATAAAGGCAAGATGGATGAAAAAGGGGATAGATGAATGGGAATATGCTAAAGGAATCAATAGAAATGGAACCAAAACAAAATCAATTCCCTCCCAAAATCCTCAAGATGTTGGAGTCAGGAACACCACGGAGATAGATAAAGGCAAGATGGATGAATAAGGAGATAGATGAATGGGGATATGCTAAAGGAATAAATAGAAATGGAACCAAAACAAAATCAATTCCCTCCCAAAATCCTACCCCGTCTCTTTGCCAAATCGATACGTACAGGACAAGATAAGCGTCAGAATTCTTAAACGTCGTGATAGTATTTTTAAGTAATGTGTCTAGTTTGGGATTGTCTTTCCATTTTAGGGACGGAGCTAGTTGGAATTTTGGGGTTTTCAGGGTTAGTCGACATTACAAACTCAGGGCCAGTTTCACAGTTCCCCATGATGGGTTAGTAAGCTCCCAAACCAATACCAGAGCCTTCGAAATTTCCTTGTATAGTGTCTGGTGTTTATATTTAAGTTCACAAATTTGATGAAGCTATACAGGAAAAGTCTTGTGTATTTAGTGTGGCATCGAAGACCTCCCCATTTTGGATTGTACGGGAATCTATAGTTTGCTTCGGGCTGTTACGAAGACACTGTGTTGGACTGTGAAATCGGCTCTCAGTCTTTGAAAGTGATATAAGAAATCAACACAACCAACTGACCACACCTCTGAAAAACGGGTAAAAAAGACAAATCAGCCACATTGTTGATGAAGACTAATGCCCCGTTTGAAAAATCAGGCATGACATAAAAGTAAAGCGTGGGAGGCGAGTGAGTGGTGGCGGACAAAAGAAATCAATAGCCTTCTCAGTCCTCCCGGCCTTTAGTGTCTCCTGAGGGTCAGACATCTAAACACAAGGCTGTAGATAATGAATAAGTAACCCAGAGAAACGATAAGTGGGGACAGACAACAGGACTCAACTGAGATGGAAACGAGACAGTCGAATCTCTCCCCAAAGCCTACCCAACCTCTTCGTTCGTCAAATAGATACTCACAAGACAAGACTGATGGATAAGTAAAGGAAATAGGATGAGTGAGTGGGGGTAGAGTAAAGGGAACAATAGCCTTCTCACGGATTTTAGTCTCTCCTGAAGCTTACATTACTGAAGACAAGCTAGGTGAATAGATACATAACACAGAGACTGAAGAGTGGGAATAGACAACAGGAATCAACTTAAATGGAAACAAAACAAAACCAAATCGCACAAATTCCTACCCAGCCTCTTCGTTCCTTCAGACGTGCGAGAGATCGATACTCACAAGACAAAACTGATGCAAAGTTAAGCAAGGCAGATGGATAATTAAAGGAAAGAAGATGAGTGAGTGTGGGGAAAGGAAACAAAGGCCTTCTCACGGATTTTAGTCTCTCCTAAAGATTACATTACTGAACACCAAGCTAATGAATAGATACGTAACACACAGACTGATGAGTGGGAATAGACAACAGGAATCGACTGAAATGGAAACTAGACAAAATCGAATCGCACAAAGTCCTACCCAGCCTCTTCGTTCCTTCAGACGTGCGAGAGATCGATACTCACAAGACAAAAATGATTCAAAGTAAGAGAAAAATGTTGTGTAAGTAAAGCAAGGCAGATGAATGAGTGGGGGTTAACTAAAGGATTCAATCACCTTCTCACGGTTTTTTTAGGTCCATATTCTCAGACGCAAAGGGGATGATTTTTTTTTATAGCCTTTTTCACGTCCACGGTGCAAGCTATAACTAGGCTCATACAACTACCTATGGAAATACCTACGACGTCCACGATAGCCTTAGCAAATGTGTGTGTGTGTGTGTGTGTGTGTGTGTGTGTGTGTGTGTGTAAGCCCCAAACGGTTTGAAAATACGGGTCTTAAGTCGGTGTTGCCAGGTTGTACTCAGAGCATCGTTTTTACCTGTTTCTGACCCATAACTATTGCCAAGAAACACCGATTATTATCCATTTTAACGATAACTATATATGAAGGCAGTTATTGGGGTCGAGGAGGAAGTTTTTGGGCCGGAAATTGGCAAACATAGGAGGCTGAGTACGACAATCTGGCAACGTTGGTCTTAGTCTCTCCTAAAGGTCACATTTCAAAACACATGGCAAGGTGAAAGAATAAGTAACACAATGAGGTAGTTGAGGGGGAATGGAATAAGGGAAGCAGTGTCAAACAAATGAAGTCCAAAGGTTGATTATTTAAACATCTTATGAGTCTTTATTAACAGAAATGTGGCTGATATGTCTTTTTTTAACCCGTTTTGCATCGTTTTATTTGATTTTGTTGACTTGGTAACACACTTTTTACGACTGAATTTATATTATTTCGTCCTAACTCTGTGAAAATCCAACAAATGAAGTCCAAAGGTTGATTATTTAAACATCTTATGAGTCTTTATTTACAGAAATGTGGCTGATATGTCTTTTTTGACCCGTTTTGCATCGTTTTATTTGATTTTGTTGACTTGGTAACACACTTTTTACGACTGAGTTTATATAATTTCGTCTTAACTCTGTGAAAATCCAACACTTCTAACCACCTTCGTAAAAAAAATGGAATTAAAAAGCCAGACTAGCCAGATAACTTAATAAATACTAATAGCCTACCACGTTTAAATTAATCAGTCAAGGCGAATCAAACAAAAGGAAAATAAAACCAGAAACCTTTACAAATTATCCCTCCCCACTCCATTGTCAAATCGATACAGCACTCACGCGTCAAATCGATACAGCTAGGGCAAAATGAATGGATTAGTAAGAAAAGAGAAGAAAGGACAATAATGAGAATGCACTATCAAGCGAGGTGCGGAAGACAAGTTAGGATGGACTAAAGGAATCATGGCGGGGTTTCTTACGTTCTTTAATGTCTCCTGGAGGTCGCATTTCTCGAGCTCCGGGATGGTCACATTGGTGCCGTCGGTCAGCAGGACGGTTTTGGGGTCCAGCCACGTCACCTCCGTCGTGTTGAACCGCTCCATCAGGATGTTTGCGTTGTTCGTCACGCATTCCTCGTACTCCATGTGTGCCTTGAACCCTGCAGAGACACGCAATGCTCAGAACACGCTATTATACCCCTTTGCAACACTTTATTATACCCCTTTGCAACACATTATTATACCCCTTTGCAACACATTATTATACCCCTTTGCAACACATTATTATACCCCTTTGCAACACATTATTATACCCCTTTGCAACACATTATTATACCCCTTTGCAACACATTATTATACCCCTTTGCAACACATTATTATACCCCTTTGCAACACATTATTATACCCCTTTGCAACACATTATTATACCCCTTTGCAACACATTATTATACCCCTTTGCAACACATCATTATACCCCTTTACAACACATTATTATTCCCCTTTGCAACACTTTATTATACCCCTTTGCAAGACATTATTATACCCCTTTGCAACACATTATTATACCCCTTTGCAACACATTATTATACCCCTTTGCAACACTTTATTATACCCCTTTGCAACACATTATTATACCCCTTTGCAACACATTATTATACCCCTTTGCAACACATTATTATACCCCTTTGCAACACATTATTATACCCCTTTGCCCCATCCTCTTGCCTATCCATGTAGCTTTTCATTATGGCCCCTTTTCCCCTTTACTATATATGCATGACTCACCTATTTCACGCGTCACACTTGATAATATTCGCAGCTTCACGGTCTTCGCTATTAGCCCCTTCATCATCCCTTCCTTCCTGTAGCTTTCTCATTTCACACCTTCAAAGCCATTTATATCAACCCTTCCTCTCTGTTTTGTGGTTCTGTCATATCAGTATTATACAGTTGATAATGTGACTCCTTTCTCTCAGTCTTTCATCTTAATTACCCTCCTACAGTCTTCATTATCATCCCTTTTCTTTCTGTGGTTTCCTCATTTCACACCTTCACAGTCATTTCAATCAATCCTTTCTCCCCGTCTTGTGGCTCTGTTGTATCACTCTTAAATAGCCAGTGTTAACCCCTTTCTCCTAGTCTTTCACCTTACTCAGATCACTCTCTCACAGAATTCCATATTAGCCTCGGATCGCTTCCTTACGTCGCATCTTAACAAGTAGTAATACTATGCCCCGTTGTTCCTATGATGTTGTTTTTGTGTCGTCAGCTTTGCAGTAGTTTTTTTCTGATCGTTGTGCTGCTGACTCTGGTTTCTATAGAAGAGTCTCTATGGTTCATATTTATCCTTCAAACTGTTCCGGTTCAGTGACTGGTGTTGTCATCGTCATGGATTTATAACTAACGTGTTCATGGTGCTGTTTATATTGTAACTGTTTACGTTTATTGTGTCTTTTAACCCTGTCAGCCCCAGCACTGCCCCCATGGCTCCATCAGTCACTTTTACCGTTTTTCATCACTGTCGTAGCTTTCAATTGCTCGTTCATTGCACCTAACTTTGCCCTGTACTGTACAATTTCCCGTCGGCCTCTTACTACTTCAGCACAAGCTTTACAGTGCCTGCTCAAATTCTACATCGCTCACATCACCCTGTTTTATCTCCAACCCCCTCACACAGCCTTTTCACAAACCAGACAGCCCTCCTCCCCTCCCTCGGCGGCACAACTTGATGATTCTTACAGCTTATCCAACACTCACACCATCAGCACAGATCCTACATAACCAGCTACTAAGGGGCTATTACACTGGGCAAATTTTCCGTGGATCTTCAGTCAAACCACGATTTCCGCTGGCGTGGTTCTTATATTTTCGTGGTTTTCTGACGTGTCCACGATCTTCCAAAGCTACGGTAGATTTCACTGAAGGACGACGGTATTACTCACCATCAACAGCAGAAGCAACAACAAGAAACAAATGAGAACCACGCTAGCAGAAATCGTGGTTTGACTGAAGATCCACGGAAAACTTGCCCAGTATAATAGCCCCTTAAAACGCTCACAACAACCTGTTCCACCTTCGGCACCTCATATGCATCTCTCTCACTTATCAGACACATTATCCCCCATCCCCGGCAGCAAGGCCTTCCAAGACTCTCAAGGGTCCTACAACACCTCCGCGGGCAACACAGCAAGGCCTTCCAAGACTCTTAAAGCTCCCAGAACACCTCCACACCCTCCATCGAGAACCCCCTCCCACCTAGTGTCACCCCAGCCCTCAGATATCACCCTCAATACCCCCTCCTCCACCCTCCCATCCACAACGGCGCATGAGCCAAACAAAGAACGTCATTTCGCTTACGTCACACGCCTTGAGTCCGCCTGCGTCAGCCAGTTGAACGAACACTCCTTCTTCCACCCTCCCCTCTTCCCTCCTATCTTCTGCTACCCCCCCTGCCCTTCCTCCCTTTCTTCACTTTCCCCTTCCTGCCTCCCTCTAGCCGTCCCTTCTACTCTCCCTTCCATACTTCTTTCTTCTTTTCATTATTTTTTTTATTTCATTCTTTCATTCATTTTTGTCTTTCGTCCTTTTTTCATCCCTTATTCATCTTCCCTTCTCTATTTTTGTTTATTTTCTCTTTCCTTTCTTTTTTCCGTCTATTTCGGTCTCCCTTCCATAATTCCTCCCTTCCTCTTTTCCTCCGTTCTTCCTTTTCCTTTCCCTTCTTCCCTCCTTCCCTTCCTCCTTCCTTCCTTCCTTCCCTCCCTCCCACCTTCCCTGCATCACCGCCTCGCCCCCTCCTTGCCTCCCTCTCTCCACTCTCCTCTTTTGCATCCTGTCCCTCCCTCCCTCCCTCCCTGCCTCCGCCTTTACTAATCTCGTCCCTCGCTGACGACCGCTCTCGCGTACTTTATACTTTATTTCCTTCATAACTCGGCTGCTTTTGTCCCTTCCTTTCTCCTTTATTTTCTTCATCGTTTCTCCTGTTTTCCTTCCTTCCTTCCATACTTCCTTTCTCCTTTATTTTCTTCATCGTTTCTTCTTTTTTTTCCTTCCTTCCTTCCATACTTCCTTTCTCCTTTATTTTCTTCATCGTTTCTACTGTTTTCCTTCCTTCCTTCCATACTTCCTTTCTCCTTTTTTTCCTTCCTTTCTCCTTTATTTTCTTCATCGTTTCTACTGTTTTCCTTCCTTCCTTCCATACTTCCTTTCTCCTTTTTTTCCTTCCTTTCTCCTTTATTTTCTTCATCGTTTCTCCTGTTTTCCTTCCTTCCTTCCATACTTCCTTTCTCCTTTTTTTCCTTCCTTTCTCCTCTATTTTCTTCATCGTTTCTCCTGTTTTCCTTCCTTCCTTCCATACTTCCTTTCTCCTTTTTTTCCTTCCTTTCTCCTTTATTTTCTTCATCGTTTCTCCTGTTTTCCTTCCTTCCTTCCATACTTCCTTTCTCCTGTTTTCCTTCCTTCCTTCCATACTTCCTTTCTCCTGTTTTCCTTCCTTCCTTCCATACTTCCTTTCTCCTGTTTTCCTTCCTTCCTTCCATACTTCCTTTCTCCTTTTTTTCCTTCCTTCCTTCCATACTTCCTTTCTTCTTTTCATTTATTTGTTTTATTTCATTCTCTCATTCATTTTTGTCTTTCGTCCTTTCTTCATCGCTTATTCATTCTTCCCTTCTTTCTGTTTTTGTATATTTTCTTTTTCCTTTCTTTTTCCATCGATTTCGGTTTTCCTTCCTTAATTCCTCCCTTCCTCTTTTCCTTCGTTCTTCCTTTTCTTTTCCTTCTTTCCTTCCTTCCCTTCCTCTCTTCTTCCATCCTTCAACTTCCATTCATTTACCTATCTATCAATCATCCATTTTTTCAGGATTCAATTTATTTTTCATTAGTTATTTTCTTTTTCTTCATGATTAATTTTCTTCCTTTTCGACCCATTCTCTTCATGGTTCAGTTTATTTCTTGACGTATATTTCCTTTCTTTTTCTCCATGATTTAGTTTTTTTTTATCATGTTTAGTTCCTTTCCTCTTCTCTTCGCTCCGTCCCGCTGCCCCTCCCGCACCCCCTCGTGAGTCGCCTCCCGGGGCCACCTTCCTCCCTGACGTTCTGCCAGCGTTGCCAAATTATCGTATTAACCACATGTCGTATCTATCATTTTTATGCCTTAAATTCTCGTATCTACACAAGTAACGTGAGAAAATCAAAGTTAGTGCTAAAACTGTTGAATATTGATGTTTTTCGTTCTTTGTTGTTATAGTTATCGGTCAGCAACTACGAAAATGAAATGGGATGAGTACGATAATCTGGCAACGCTGCGTTCCGCCTCTCTCCCTGTCGTTACTTCTTCCTCGCCGTCATTCTGCTACTCTCATAACGTTCCTCTACATTTTTTATCATTTTTTCGTACTATCTCACTTTTTTTCGTTCTAAACTACCAATTTTTTCCATATTACAGTTTTTCGAAGTAAAAGTTTTCCTCCTTTCATTTTTACTTAACGATTCTTTTCCAGTTTTTTCTGTCGTATTCCTGTCGCCTATTTTTTTTTTTTACCTTTTTATTCTTTTCTCCTTGTATCGGTTTTGTCAATTTGTTTTCCTCTAAAACAAATAAAAACATGAGTCTTCTCATTTTTGAAAATTTTCATATATTTTTTTCCTATGGTCTTCCCATTGTTTTCTTCGCTTCTATTCTTTCTTCCTTATCACTTATGCTGAAATACAGTTCTCACCGTCATCACTAAAACCTTTGTTATTGTAAAGGAGCTAGGCCTTCTTTCTTTCTTTCTTTTCTTAACGTTTCGGCCTATGGCGCTGGTAGGCTTTCTTGGAGGGGCCTGTTGATGGTCGGCCCAGCCCGTCAGGCCGCTGCCACACAGTCACGATCCTGCCTCCCGACATTAAAAATATCGCGCTGCCAGATGTACGTTACGACCATCGAAATAGACCACGTCGAAACGACGTTGTTGAGACTTCGTTGAGATGGACATCCAACGGTCGTGGTTAATGGGAAGGGGCCCAGTGTTTTGAAATTCCCAAAACTGTCGGCGCGTGGCCCGACGTCGGGAGGCGCCGGTGTGGTGTCGTCAGACATCCCGTATCGTGAGACATCCCATCCTGAATACATACATGAATTTCGACACGGTACCGTATCTTTTGTCAACTGCTTGTCGGGATCTGTCCCACCCGAGTTTATTTATATTATTATAATAGCAAATGGTGACGTATATATATATATATATATATATATATATATATATATATATATATATATATATATATATATATATATATATATATATTATATATATATATATATATATATATATATATATATATATATATATATATATATATATATATATATATATATATATATATATATATATATATATATATATATATATATATATATATATATATATATATATATATATATATATATATATATATATATATATATATATATATATATATATATATATATATATATATTTTACATTACGGCCCTTGCATGGCTTCTTCCTGTGGATCCTGATGGTCGGTCCAAGGCTTCTTTCAGTGGGTCCTGATGGTCGCCCAGCCTGTTCTGGCGCAGGCGAGTGTTTATAGTGGCCGCCATCTTGCATTGGCTCATGCTGCCTCCCAGAGCTCATCTTTGATCCAGAATCTAGAGTCCGGTTGATAGGTGGTCTTCTGGACAGTATGTTGGTAGTTTTAAGCCACTCGAGTGCAGCGGCTGAAAATCCCAGGTGGCACCATATATATATATATATATATATATATATATATATATATATATATATATATATATATATATATATATATATATATATATATATATATATATATATATATATATATATATATATATATATATATATATATATATATATATATATATATATATATATATATATATATATATATATATATATATATATATATATATATATATATATATATATATATATATATATATATATATATATACACATATATGTGTGTGTGTGTGTGTGTAACTAGGATATCAACCATCACTCTTCTTCTTCTTCTTCTTGTGACCTGTTCCGCCTTGTATCGCTTTTTAGGTACTCCTTGGTACTGTTTTACATCTAGATGCTTCACTTAGTTACTCTGTGATAGTAAAGATTGGGTTCCGCGGTGCAAAGTTCAGGTTGGGATGTCTCACGACAAAGAATAGCAGACAACACCACACCGGGAGTCAAGATCGTAAATGTGTGGCAGGGGCCTTATGGAGCAGGCAAGTGTTTATAGTGGCGCCATCTTGCTTGGCTCATGCTGCCTCCCGGAGCTCATCTTTTAGCCTCTCTTTAGAGAGAGAATCTGGAGTCCGAGTTGACAGGTGGTCTTCAGCACAGCATGTGGGTAGTCGGCCACTCGGCGGTGACTGAAAAATCTCAGCAGTGGCGGCGGGCAGACTCGAACCAGCGTCCTCCTGGGCGGGGCGCCGGCACGCTAACCACTCAGCCACCGCCTCCCCCAACACACATACACACAGTCTTCTACCTCTTATTAAACTCTTAGCATTTTTTTTATTATTATTTGTTTACGTTCAGCCTGTTGCACCGGTAGGCTATCTTGATGGGGCCTGCTGGTCGGCCCCAGCCTGTTTGTGGTACAGGCAAATGTTTATAGTGGCGCCATCTTGTCTGGTTCATGCTGCCCCCCGGAACTCTCTCTTGTTCCACTGTAGGGTTTCATTAGAGTCAGTGTTGATAGGTGGTC